>NC_064925.1:144545645-144848675 GCF_023897955.1 Schistocerca gregaria
TACGGCGATTGGTACAGTAGCGCATGGTGATACGCGATTCTGTGTACATTCTGATGCACGTGACAGTGTTGTCAGCTCCTCGTTATCATACATGTGTATTCAAACTGCACACAACCTGATTTTGCTTGGGAAAATTTTGTCTTGAATCTAGATGAGGAATTGCATGGCGACTTCCAAGTGCGACATTTTTTCTTTACCCAGTTTACCCGTTTTGCATTATCGCGAAATATGGGAGAGAGTGTCACAGAAATGATACAGGATTTAGGTTGGAAATCATTAAAAGAAAGGCGTATTTCGTTGCGATGGAATCTTCTCACGAAATTCCAATCACCAACTTTCTCATCTGAATGCGAAAATATTTTGTTGACACTGACCTACATAGGGAGGAACGATCACCACGATAAAATAAGGGAAATCAGTGCTCGTACGAAAAGATATAGGTGTTCATTCTTTCCGCGCGCTATACGAGATTGGAAAAACAGAGAATTGTGAAAGTGGTTCGATCAACCCTCTGCCAGGTACTTAAATGTGATTTGCAGAGTATCCATGTAGATGTAGATGTACGTATTTTTATTTCACATCTCCTCGTAAGCCACTATGCCAATTTCAACCAAACTTTGCACACATATCAGTTACCGTCTGGAAAGAATTTCCGGTCGGTGGGGTGGGGGGTGTTTTTGAGGGGGAGGGGGTAAGGTAATGATCACCTACATATTGAAGAGCTCTCTGTGAAATCACGCGGCACCGGAATACACATCACTTATTTATCCAGTATTTGAAAATGAAAGCATTTTAGCAACTTGCAAAAACTTTACAGATATTTTCAAATCATTACGAATTTTGTTCTCGCTGACAGCCCCGATAAAATGATACATGTTCACTGTTCATGCAGTGTAACAGCCGCATAAAGCTCAAATGGTTCAAATGGCTCTGAGCACTGTGGGACTTAACATCCGAGGTCATCAGTCACCTAGAACTTAGAGCTACTTAAACCTCCACATGAAGCCCAAGTTTCTAATTTATTACTGCTTTACTACGAACTCTATTGGAAACGCATTTTGCAGCAAATACTCACATACATCAGTGAACATTCCAGCTATGTTATAACACTGTACAACACATAGTCCAGGTGTTACGACTTCATAAACGCTGCCATGCTTGAAAAACTTCCGCATCATGCGAGACGTTTTTATTTATTAATTCATTGTGACTATACCGGCAACAAATTTGCAGACAGTATCCACAAATGTCACTGAATATACCTCCAAATATCTATCACTGAACGCCAAACATTTCAGGAGATACGACGTTAAATACTGAGATGCGTGAAAAACTACCGTATCATACAAGACGTTTTAATTTATTATTTCATTAGTACTCTCCCTGTCCAAAATATGTTTCGCAGTCATTAGATACGTAAAGCAATGGATGTGTGTGCAAAGTTATCATTGTACGGAACATAGTTCAGGAGATACGATGACCTAAACACTAAGCTACTTGAACATGAAACTGCAGGGTGAAATTTGCTATAGATACAGGTGAAATATGTGTACAGCACGTTTGAAGCACGCTATATGCATAAAATATATGTGACATGTGTGTACAAGGATGAATCCACGGGTAGAAAGCTCATTTTAGACCCAATGAACAATTTCAACGAGATTTGGTACATATACAGTAAAGACTTGGAAAGAAATACTGTGGGGTTAAGAATCACTAGCCTGGTTTATGGTTGAGCGTGAAAACGTGGTGAGAGAAGTGCGGGGGGGGGGGGGGGAGACGAAATGAATAGAGAGATGGGGGAGAACGAGATTGATGTGCAGCGGAAGCGGTCTACAGATAGAGGGATTGGCGGATATTAAGAGAGAGGGAGTGAAGGTAGAGATTGAAAGAGAGAGGGGAATTAGGAGGTGGACTAATAGAGGATTGGCATAAATACATACCTGGACAAAGGGGGTACTCATCTAATACCGTGTTATAAGTCACTTAGGAATAAAATAAATATTACCTTCAGGCAATAAAAGGAAAAATCTTTACTGAAAATAAGGAAACATATCGGAAAGGAAACCTGATTTAGTTAACAGAAAAGACTAAGAAATCAAAAGCAATAGCGTATATACCAAAAGTGTAAGAGTCCATTATTAAACGCAGGGGAGAGAGCGGATAGGTAGAAAGAGAGCATTGAAAGTCTCTATGACGGAAAGGAGATGTGATGACGTGGTAGAAGTATCGTGAATCGATAAGGAAAGCCATAGCGCAACCAGGATTAGAGTCAGAGTTTAACGGGGCCTTGGAAAACTTGCCATCAAATAAGATGGAATGAGTCGATAACATTCTTTTGGTTCTTCAAAAGCCATTGTCGGAACTGATAGTCAAATGTGTATTGAAGTTGGTTCGTTGAGCCTAAGTGTCCGGAGAGAACCCCTTTATCCACAGAATCCCGAAGATGGCAAGTCCAGTAAGGGCGAGAATTTTCACACAACCAGCTTAACGGCAGATGAATCGAACATTCGGATGATAATAAAATACAGAAATGCGAGAGAAAAATTTGAAGATCGGTTTGGCTTCAGGAAAGATAAGGCACAAGAGACGCAGCTCTGACGTTGCACATGGTAATGAGAGCAAGTCTTCAGAAAAATTGAGATTGGTTCACACGATGTGTCAGTCGTAAATGGTGGAAGATGTTCGTAATTCTCAGTAAATCAGACGTAGGGTAATTTACAATAAACAAGATGTACGAGAACGAAGGGAGAAAAATAAGAATGACTGGCTAGTATCGACGCGCTTGAGATTCAGGTGTGTCAGATAAAGGGAACAGCACAGATGGCATCGATACGGACTACTATGTCAATACAGTACTGTTTCTTATTTGCCAATGATATTGTGACATTAAATAATGACACCATTAAGAGATTTCACTCTTTGATTATAAAATCAGTAACATAATGTTAGAAAAATTAAAGACGTAAAATAAGTTTTGGTTATTAACCTGCGCACTGCAACCTTGCATGCGCAGCCGATGATCAAAAGGAGTAGTATTTCCATTCGGCCTCTGTTTAATTATAAAGACTATGTTTTTGAAGTAAACAATACTGTTAAAAATTCCCTTGAAGTAAGAGCCAAAATTAAATACTCTCCATTCCTGCTAATGCAAAATTTGTTTCTTTTGACGTGGTTAATTTATGTAGTAATGTTCCAGTTCAGTGTACTATTAAAGTCAATACAGAATATCTTTTCAAACCCAAGAAAGCTAGTTTACAAGGTATTAATGAGATCCTTAACGTATTACATGCGATATTCTTCTAGAACTACTTCAGTTTTAAAGACGAAATTTTACAACACCCGAGAGTGTTGCGGTGGGTTGTTTTATAGCACATACTTTTGTCAATCACGTGAGGGACGGTTCGTCAAGAGTGTTTTGGATCCCCATCAGGTGGAAGTAATGGAAGACATCAAAGCAATTCAGAGGCGAGGGAGTAGATTTGTTACCCGCATGCTCGATCAACACGCGAGTGTTACAGGGATGCTCCGGAACTACTGGCCATTAAAATTACTACATCACGAAGATGACGTGCTACAGACGCGAAATTTAGACCGACAGGAAAAAGATGCTGTGATATGCAAATGATTAGCTTTCCACAGCATTCACACAAGGTTGGAGTCGGTGGCGACACCTACAACGTAGCGATATGAGGAAAGTTTCCAACCGATTTGTCATACACAAACAGCAGTTGACCGGCGTTGGCTGGTGAAACGTTGTTGTGATGCCTTCTGTAAGGAGGAGAAATGCGTATCATCACGATTCCGACTTTGATAAAGGTCGGATTGTAGCCTATCACAATTGCGGTTTATCGTATCGCGACATTGCTGCTTCCGTAAGTCGAGATCCAATGACTGTTAGCAGAATATGGAATCGGTGGGTTCAGGAGGGTAATACAGAACGCCGTGCTGGATCCCAACGGCCTCGTATCACTAGCAGACGAGATGACAGGCATCTTATCAGCATGGCTGTAACGGATCGTGCAGCCACGTCTCGATCCCCGAGTCCACAGATGGGGACGTTTGCAAGACAACAACCAACAGCTCGACGACATTTGCAGCAGCATGGACTATCAGCTCGGAGACCATGGCTAAGGTTACCCTTGACACTGCATCACAGACAGGAGCGCATGCAATGGTATACTCAACGACGAACCTGGGTGCACGAATGGCAAAGCGTAATTTTTACGGATGAATCCAGGTTCTGTTTACAGCATCAAGATGGTCGCATCCGTGTTTGGCCACATCGCGGTGAACGCACATTCGTCATCGCAATACTGGCGTACCACCCGGCGTGATGGTATGGGGTGCCATTGGTTACACGTCTCGGACACCTCTTGTTCGCATTGACGGCACTGTGAACAATGGACATTACATTTCAGATGTGTTACGACCCGTGGCTCTATCCTTCATTCGATCCCTGCGACATCCTACATTTCAGGATGATAATGCACGACCGCATGTTACAGGTCCTTTACGCGCCTTTTTAGATGCAAAAAATGTTCGACTGCTGCCCTGCCCAGCACATTCTCCAAATCTTTTATCAACTGAAAACGTCTGGTCAATGGTGGCCGAGCAACTGGCTCATTACAATACGCCAGTCACTACTCTTACTAAACTGTGGTATCGTGTTGAAGCTGCATGGGCAGCTGTGCCTGTACACGCCATGCAAATTCTGTTTGACTCAATGGCGAGTGTATCATGGTCGTTATTACAGGCAGAGGTGATTGTTCTGGGTTCTGATTTCTCAGTATCTATGTACCCAAATTGCATGAAAATTTAATCACATATGAGTCCTAGCAATTTTAATGGCCATTAGTGTATTTCACGAAAGGACCACGAATATGAGATAAGATAAATTAGGGCTCGTACTGTGACATACAGACAGGCCGTTTCTCTCACTTTTTTGCGAGTGAAGCAGGAAACTAGTTGGTCAGTAACAGTGAAGGTGCCCTCCACCATGCAATATACAGAAGCTTGCTGAGTACTTAGGTAGACGTTCGTAGTATCACCAAAGCCGCTGATACATAAGCCATTTATAGGTCAATGTGATAAATCCCACCACAGTTGCTATAAATGACCTAGTGCATTGTTACCGCCGGCAGAGGAATGTAGGAAAGGACCTGAGCTGAGAAGTCCTTTGTTGTAGTCACGTCTGAGGCAGATCAAGCAGAAGTGCGTAGGCTGCTTGAGCTGCAGCCAGCACACCAGGCCCA
The DNA here is from genome assembly GCF_023897955.1 of Schistocerca gregaria. Taxonomy (NCBI): domain Eukaryota; kingdom Metazoa; phylum Arthropoda; class Insecta; order Orthoptera; family Acrididae; genus Schistocerca; species Schistocerca gregaria. Next base: position 144,550,901 of record NC_064925.1, read on the forward strand.
CATCTCTTCCACCAGGATAGGGAGGCGTTGTCAGGGTGCACGGACGAGGGAGGGCATTCTTGCGGCGGTCCATTCACTAAGAATGGCGCGCCTCCGCGCATTCAGGCCCGCGGGCGCCATTGTCCCGCGCTGCGCTCCTCGCCGCATTGGCTGCTCCTAGAGACGGTTTAGGGGTGCGTTTCTGCCCCATCTCACCGGCTCCGTCTGTTCCACATTTTGAGGTATTCGTGTGAACTGAGGCTGTGGACGATATAAGATTTGGCAAAAAGTCCTACAAAGCAGCTCTACTCCGATCACTCGTGTTCTTTTCACACTAAAGTCTTTCCCATTGAGTGATACTTCCCTTTTGTTCCAGTTTCCTGCCACTATTTCCACTTCGTTGTCGCTCTAAATCTGTATACACTAACACTCCTGATCATAAACACTATGAAACGGACATGAAACAAACGCGAGATTGGCATGAACTATTAAGTAAAGTACACTATGGGTCATTAAAATTGCTACACCAAGAAGAAATGCAGATGATAAACAGGTATTCATTGGACAAATATATTATACTATAACTGACATGTGCTTACATTTTCACCCAATTTGGGTGCATAGATCCTGAGAAATCAGTACCGAGAACAATCACCTTCGGCCGCAATAACGGCCTCGATACGCCTGGGCATTGAATCAAACAGAACTTCGATGGCATGTACAGGTACAGCTGCCCATGCAGCTTGAACACGATAACGCAGTTAATCACGAGTAGTGGCTGGCGTATTGTGACGAGCCAGTTGCTCGGCCACCATTGACCAGACGTTTTCAATTGGTGAGAAATCTGGAGAATGTGCTGGCCACGGCAGCAGTCGAACATCCAGGAAGGTCCATATAGGAGCTGCAACATTATTTTGCTGAAATGTAGGGTTTCGCTGGGATCGAATGAAGGGTAGAGCCACGGATGGTAACACATCTGAAATGTAACGTCCACTGTTCAAAGTGCCGTCAGTGCGAACAAGAGGTGTCCGACACGTGTAACCAATGGCACCCCATACCATCATGCCGGGTGATACGCCAGTATGGCTATGACGAAGACACGCTTCTAATGTGCGTACACCGCGATGTCGCTAAACACGGATGAGACCACTATGGTGCTGTAAACAGAACCTGGATTCATCCGTAAAAATGACGTTTTGCCATTCGTGCACCGAGGTTCGTCGTTGAGTATACCATTGCATGCGCTCCTGTCTGTCATGCAGCGTCAAGGGTAACCGCAGCCACGCTCTCAAAGCTGGTAGTCCATGCTGCTGCAAACGTCGTAGAACTGTTCGTGGAGATGGTTGTTGTCTTGCAAACGTCCCCATCTGTTGACTCGGGGATCGAGACGTGGCTGCACGATCCGTTACAGCCATGCGGATAAGATGCCTGTCATCTCGTCTGCTAGTAATACGAGGCCGTTGGGATCCAGCACGGCGTTCCCTATTACCCTCCTGAACCCAACGTTCCATATCCTGCTATCAGTCATTGGGTGTCGACCTACGCGAGCAGCAATGTCGCGATACGATAAACCGAAATTGCGATAGGCTACAATCCGACCTTTATCAAAGTCGGAAACGTGATGGTACGCATTTCTCCTCCTTACACGAGGCATCTCAACAACGTTTCACCAGGCAACGTCGGTCAGCTGCTGTTTGTGTATGAGAAATCGGTTGGAACTTTCCTCACGTCAGCACATTGTAGGTTTCGCCACGGGCGCCAACCTTGTGTGAATGCTCTGAAAAGCTAGTCATCTCCATATCACAGCATCTTCTTCCTGTCGGTTAAATTTCGCGTCTGCAGCGCGTCGTCTTTGTGGTGAGCAATTTTACGCCAGCTGAGGTGGCCGAGCGGTTCTAGGTGCTGCAGTCTGGAACCGCGCGACCGCTACGGTCGCAGGTTCGTATCCCGCCTGGGCATGGATGTGTATGACGTCCTTAGGTTAGTCAGGTTTAAGTAGTTCTAAGTTCTAGGGGACTTATGGACTTACGACCTCAGATGTTAAGTCCGACAGTGCTCAGAGCCATTTGAACCATTTGAACCATTAGCAATTTTAATGACCAGTAGTGTAGATAGAAGTAAGAACAACAAGACTGACAACACTCGAGCGACCTGCCAACACTGTGTTGTTCTACTTGTATAGACCACTGTGTTAATCACTTCCAGAGTCTCTGTCCCAGTTGCAGCTGAGAACAGCCATCACCTAACTTTTGAGAGCGCCATTAGTGAAGTTGTAATTTTTGTATGTGTGTTACGAAAGCGGAAATGCGGAATTTTGAGCAACGTTATGTCATAAAATTGTTTGTTAAACTTGGGGAATCGGCTAGTATGACCTTTGAAAAATTGAAGCCGGTCCATGGGAAACATTCCTTATCAAGAGCGCGAGTATTTCGCTGACACAAACCATTTTTGGAAGACCGACATCAGGGTGAAGAAGATGCTCACTCAGGTAGATCTTCAGCTTAAAAATGGCGAAAACATCAAGCGAGTGCGTGCTCTTCTGAGGTCAGACCGATGTTTAAAAGTAAAAGTGATGGGTGACCTGTTAAACGTAAACACTGTCACCGTACATCAAATTTTGTCCGGAGATATGGACATGCGATAGGTTTGTGCCAAAATGGCTCGGAAGAACCTCACAACTGAGAAGATCGAGAATAGAAGACGCACGTGCGTTGATTTTCTTGAGAGGATTGCCAATGACCACCAGTGGTTCAGATATAGGGGTATCGTGCATAACGAACTTGTTCCTCCGTGAGAAACTTTCAACCAAGTGGTTTACAAAGATGTCCCTGAAATCCTAGGAAAAGGGAAAATAGGGTGAGATTCTACACTGCAGACAAGAGCATGCTGCATCGTTACAACGCCCCATGCCACACGGCCGCTTTCCTCAGGAATTTTTTTTACCTCAAAAGGCATCCCTGTTGTTCTACAGTTCCCGAAACCTTTCCACCCCATCTGCGTCTTGTGACATTTTTATTTTGCCAAATTAAAAATATCGTAAAAGGACGTCATTTTGAGCCTCTTGAGAACATTCAAAAGAATGCGACCGACATGTTCAAGGCCCTACCAACTAAAGCTTTACAGCGCTGCTACTACGATTGAGGCAACGATTCCGCCGGTGTAAACCTGCCGAAGGGAACTACTTTGAACGGGAAAATATTGTTGCTTAAAAAGAAAAACAAGAATAAAAACATTTTTGGGTAAAAAATCATTCTCTTTTCTTTTCTCGCACACCTCGTATTTTGTCCAAGTATACAGGAGATGACGAAGCAGTTGATTTCTCAAACAGAAATGAAATTTGAATCCCATTTGTGAGACGAACGTGTTATGTCTCCTGCAAGAGAGATTTGTCGCAATTCTGCAGGAGCTGGAATGTTGCCAATCGAGACTTCAGTTTATCACTCTACGATATTGTTATTAGTGTAGATTTTTATCCCACAACTAGCATACAGATATCGATTCGAATTTTTTAGGAGGGGTATCCTCAACGCCATACAATATGTCAGTGGCCCCACATGACTAGTACCCTCGAGAACAGACATGTTGTTCGCTTGACTGTTCAGGAGTGTAGAACTACGGGCACTTACATTAAGTCAGGTAGTTAGCTAGTTAATTTCATGTTCCATGGATCACATCGCACGATGAATAGTAATGATGTGGAAGGAGTCATTTTATGGGCACGTCACAAATTAATTTGTACATATGGCTACATCCAGAATATCTCAAAGTGTTGCTTCTTCCTTTCATTTTTCATTTGTTAGGAAAAATGATGTACAGATGTGAGCTAGTAGTTCCTACTACCGCCTTTTGTTGTTGTCGTGTCTTCAGTATCCATTTCTCTACGATTTTTACCGCCCACACATCCCTCCAATATAAACTGGTCATCCTTCATGATGTCTCAGAATGTGTGCTATCAACCCATCACTTCCTTCGGTCAAGTTGTGCCAGAAATTTCTTGTCTCTCCAATACTCTTCAGTATTTCCTCATTAGTCATTTGATCGATCCATCCAATCTTCATCATTAATCTTTAACACCACATTTCGAAAGCTTCTATTCTCTCTTTACCTTAACTGTTTATCGTCCACGTTTCACTCCCATACACGGCCAAACACATGATTTTCTTGCCATTCCCAGACTACAATTTATATCCTCTCTACTTGGCACATCATCAGTTATTTTGCTGCCCAAATAGCAATCCTCATCTGTGACATTCCATTATCCTTGTTTTGCTTTTGTTGGTGTTCATCTTAAATACTCCTTTCAAGTCCTGTCTTTTCCGTTCAACTACTCTTCGTAAACCTTTGCTGTCTCTGACAGAATAACAATGTCATCAGTAAACCTTGATGTTTTTATTTCTTCTCCCACAACTTTCTTCATATTCCAAATCTTTCTTTGGTTTCCTTTACTGCTTTTCCAGGGTACAGATTGAATGACATCAGGGGCAGGATACAACCCTGTCTCACTCCCTTCTCAACCACTGCTACCCTTTTATGACCCTCGACTCTTATAACCGCCGTCTGGTTTCTGTACGAGTTGTAATTAGGCCTCCGCTCCCTCCATTTTACCCCTGCAACTTTTATAATTTTAAAGAGAATATTCCAGTCAACTTTGTCAAGAGTTTTTTTCTAAATCTACATTTGCTATAAAAGTAGACTTGCCTATCCTTAACTTATCTTCTAAGATACGCCGTAGGGTCAGTATTGGCTCGTGTGTTCCTACATTTCTCCGGAATACAAACTGATCTTCTCCGAGGTCGGCTCCTGCCAGTCTTTACATTCTTCTGTAAAGAATTCATGCTAATATTTTGTAGCCAAGATTTATTGAACGAATAATTCGTAATTTTCACACATGTCAGCACTTCTTTGCTTTGGAATTGGACTTACTACATTCTTCTCAAACACTGATGGTATTTCGCTGTCTCATACATCTTGCACACCAGATGCAAGAATTTTGTCCTCGTTCTCTCTCACAAGGCTGTCAATAGTTCTGAAGGAATGACGTCTACCCACAGCGCCTTGATTTGACTTACATCTTTCAGAGCACTGTCAAATTCTTCTCTCAGTATCATATCTACATTTTCATCTTCGTCTACGTCCACTTTCCTTTCTATAACACTGCTTTCAAGTTCATCTCCCTTGGATAAGTACTCTACATACGCCCTCCAACTTTCCTTTTACCCTACGTTGCTTAGGACTGGCATACCATCTGAGCTCTTGATATTCGTATAGCGGTTTCTCGTTTCGCCAAAGCTCTCTTTAATTTCCTGTTGGAGGTATCTATCTTTCGCCTAGTGAAATGTGCTTTGAAATCCTTACATTTGTCCTCTAGCATTCCTACTTAGCAATTCTGCACTTCCTGCAATCTCATTTTTTAAAAGTTTGTATTCCCATTTGCTTGCTTCATTCGCTGCATTTTTAAATTTCCTGTTTTCATCAATTAAATTAAATATCTCTTGTCTTAACCAATGATTTTCACTAGGCTTTGTCTTTTTAGCTATTCGATTCTCTGCTGACTTTACTATTTCATCTCTTAACGCTACACATTCGTCTTCTACTGCATTCCTTCCCCCTGTATTAGTGACCCGTTGCCTAACGCTCCATCTCAACCTGTCAAAAACTTCTAGTTTTTTTTCAACTTACGCAGGTCCAATCTCCTTAATTTCCTAATTTTTTTTCCAATTTCTTGAGTTTTAATCTGCAGTGGTTTCTAAATCTCTGTCTTACCATAATATAATCAATCTGAAACTTTCTTGTGTCTTCTGTTCTCTTCCACGTATACAACAATCATTTACGATTCTTAAACCAAGTGTTAGAGGTTAGGTTAGCTTAGTGTTGTTTAACGTCCCGTCGACAACGAGGTCATTAGAGACGGAGCACAAGCTCGGGTTAGGGAAGGATGGGGAAGGAAATCGGCCGTGCCCTTTCAAAGGAACCATCCCGGCATTTGCTTGAAACGATTTAGGCAAATCACGGAAAACCTAAATCAGGATGGCTGGAGACGGGATTGCACCGTCGTCCTCCCGAATGCGAGTCCAGTGTTAGAGATGATTGGATTAGGCTCTGGGCTAAATTCTCCCAGGAGGCTTCCTCTTTTATTCCTTTCCTCCAGTCCACATTAGCCTACTGTTTTCCCTTCTCTTCCTTTTCCTGCGCCGAATTCCAATCCGACATCACAATTAAATTTTCGTCTCATCACACATTTCTTCAATCTCTTCATCATGTGCAAAGCTTGGTATGTAAACTTGTCCTACAGTGGCAGGCGTGGGCTTTGTGCCTGTCTTGGCTACGATAATGCGTTCAGTGTGCTGTTGATAGTAGCTTACCCGCATTCCTACTTTCCTACTTATTATTAAACCCGCTCCTGCGTTACCCCTGTTTGAACATATATTTATAAACCTGTGTTCATCTGGCCACAACTTTTGTTCCTCCAGCCACCAAACTTCACTAATACCCACTATATCTAACTTCAACTATCCACTTCCCTTTTCAAATTTATCTGTCCGATTAAGGGATCTAACATTCCACGTTCCGATCCGTAGAACGCCACTTTATTTCTCCTGATGCTGACATCTTCCTGAGTAGTCCCCGTCCGGAAATCTGAATTTGGGACTGTTTTATCTCTGGAATATTTTACTCAAGATGACGACATCATCATTTAAACGTAAAGTAATGATGCATGTCCTTCTGGCTGTAGTTTCCCCTTACTTTCAGCCGTTCGCAGTACCAGCACAGCAAGGCCGTTTTGGTTAGTGTTACAGGGCCAGATCAATTAATCATCCAGACTGTTGCCCATGCAACTACTGAAAAGACTGCTGCCCCTCTTCAGGAACCATACGTTCGCTTGACCTCTCAACAGATGCCCTCCGTTGTGGTTGTACCTACGGTAGGGCTGTCGGAGGCACGTAAGCCTCTGTATCTGAGATACGCAAGCCACCCCACGATGGCAAGGTCCATCGTTACACGTTACAGTAATAGAATATTTCTACGAAAAAAGTTCCGTAATTTGTTTTCAAATTTGACTTTGCTGTTTGACATTTTAAATCGTTTGGTAAGTGATCAAAACTATAGGTAAAGTGTAGAACGCAGAAAGTTGTACTTAGTTATTCAACTAATATAACCCACGGAAGTTATTCTAACTGGGAAGAAATTACGTATGGAGTTCCCAAGACACAGTCTTAGGACCACTGATTTTCCTCATAGATGCAATCGTTCTGCCAATATACCACAAGCAGATGTAGTTCTTTTTCCAGGTGACACCAGTATTTACTATCAATCTCCGCATATATACAGAAGAAGAAATGGTAAACCATGTTCTTAAATGTATCACTGACTGTTTTTCTGCAAATGATATCACTCTGAGTTTTGAAACCACACAACATGTTTATTTCTGCACTTCTAGAGGTTGTTGTTGTTGTGGTCTTCAGTCCAGAGACTGGTTTGACGCAGCTCTCCATGCTACTCTATCCTGTGCAAGCTTTGTCATCTTCCAGTACCTCCTTCTGAATATGCTCACTGTATTCATCTCTTGGTGTCCCTCTATGATTTTTACCCTCCACGCTTCCCTTCAGCACTAAATTGGTGCTCCGTTCTTGCCTTAGGACATGTCCTACAAACAAATCCCTTCTTCTATTCAAGTTGTGCCACAAATTCCTGTTAACAGTTCTATTCAGTAACTCCTCATTAGTTATGTGATCTACCCATCTACTCTTTAGTATTCATCTGTAGCACCATATTTCGAAAGATTCTATTCTCCTTTCGTCTAAACTATTTATCGTCCATTTTTAATTCCATACATGGCTATACTCCATACAAATACCTGACACGCAAATCTATACTGGATGTTAACAAACTTCTCTTCTCCAGAAACACTTTCCTTGCCATAGCCAGTCTACCTTTTATATCCTCTGTAATTAGACAATAATCAGTTATTTTGCTCCCCAAATAGCAAAACTTCTCTTCTACTTTCAGTGTCGCATTCCCTAATCTAATTCACTCAGCATCACCTGATTTACTTCGACTACGTTCCATTATCCTCGTTTTGCTTTTGTTGAAGTTTACTTTATATCCTCCTTTCAAGATACCGTCCATTCCGTCCAACTGCTCTTCCAAGTCTTTGGTGTGTCTGACACAATTACAATGCCGTCGGTAAACTTCAATGTTCTTATTTCTTCTCCCTGGATTTTAATTCCTACTCCAAATTTTTCCTTTGCTTCCTTTACTGATTGCTCAATACACAGATTGAATAACATCGGGGATAGGCTACAACGCTGTCTCATTCACTTCTCAACCACTGCTTCCCTTTAATGCCCCTCGAGTCTTATAATTGCCATCTGCAATGTAATTTTACAATTTATTAAAATTTCATTCTGATGAAGACACCCCTTTTAGGTGTCGAAACCTAGATCAATGTACTTACTAGGAGGTTGCAATCAGTTGGCTGTATAATATTATGTTGAAACTAGTGCACGGTTGCTGAGTAACATGTTTGAAACTGTTTATCAGATTACTAGGGTAGACAGTGTGCTCTGGCATCGGGCTAGTGGATACTGTGGGTCTGGTGAAATCAGATCGTTCCAGGACGGGCGAATACGAAATACCGTCTTCTGTCACTGGGAAGCGTCAGTTTGTTCCCCATGATGTGTTTTGTTCCCCATGATGTGTTTTATCACCTCTAGATAGGTGGCAAAAAGACTTTGGAACACCCTGTATTGAGTAAGCTGCAGAGAAGACAAACCGAAGATCCCGCTTTAGTGAGAGAGCATTTACAAAGTGCAACATACGAGCTCAAAAAACCACTTTTACTACGCTTGTTCGCCGTCTTGTAAAATATAATCTCGCAGCATGTGATCATTACATCGTACTACTGACAAATGATATTGAAAAACTTCCATGAAGTTTGGCTCGTTTACAGATACAACGAAATTGGGGAGCGAAGGTCAGAGATGGAATGACGTGAGTTGAGATGGAAGTCAGTAAACAAATTCGGTATTGTTGTAGAAAAGTATTTTCACAATTCCCATCTGAAACTTTTTCTTATTAAATTCGAAATAGTTTATTGTTTCCTACTCACATTTGAGGCAACGAGTATCTTTACAGGACAAGATAACTTATACTCACGCTGAAATATTTACTGTTGAACTTGCCAAGAGTGTCACGGAAGTGGCTTCTTGCACACTGCACCACATAACTTGAGTGCGACGTGTGATAGTGTTGCTGTAGACAGAGACATATAACTAAAAACTATAAGACAAAGAATAAAGAAGAAACCCAGTATCTCGCAGGCATCTACGCATTAACGAAGATATTTCATGAGGATGTTGCTGCCGCTACTGCTACAGTTCCAGTCTACTAGAAACTTTTGCCGCAAAGAAACTAACTTTAAGTTCCACTGCAACCTTTCATGTGTAGGGATTGAAAGACATTCTTAATAATTAAATAAAAAGTTCCAGAAGCCGCCATAGTTTCGCTCCTTCATTGCAATACCGCAGCCCCATACAAGACGATGGGAATTGTTTATGGGGAGTCCGTATCACCAGTTCACTCTGTTTAAGGGTCGCTGTTTGAATTTGACGTAGTCCTACGTCTATTGAAGATTATCAACTTGAACTACATCACAGAAATCAAACTACGCATTAACATTGCGGCGAAGTACAGAATACAAATTTGATCAACAGGCGATAAAATGTTTATGAAATAGCTGCCGTTTTAAGTATACAGGGTCTACGAGGAGGAATGGTCAACATTCAGAGTTATCAAAACAACGCTCATTTGAAAGAAAACACTTCTTAGAGCATGTACCATATTCCGAATGGTTTTTCGAGAGGGAACACATTTATTGTATATCTGCTTTTGGGCCAGTTCCATTCGCGTATGTGCCTTACTCAACAAACCTATTTGACGTTTTATTCCAGCCCAGTCTACCTTTCTGCTTTGAAACACTTTGTTGAGCACATCCTTCAGTTATTAAACTGCCAGTGGAAATAACTATGGCCTATACAATTAACTGTCACCAGAATGTCAGACCTAATCGCGTTAAAATTTTGTTAATGGAGTTGGGTAAAGTCTGAAGTGCACAAACGGAAAGTCAATACGCGAGATAAATTGTTTGGTCCTATCATGGGCGCTGTTGTCTCATTAGGGAACATACAGAGGCGTTCAGAAGAGCAACACAAATTCTCCTCTAAGACAGCACAAATGCATAGCAGTTGACGATGCGATGTTTGAACATTTACTGTGGAATGCAATAGAGTAGTAATATGAATGTACGGTAATGTTTAGAGGAGAACGTTTTAAAAATACTGTTTTTTTTCAATTGAAATTTTGTGACACCCCAGTTATAATGGCCACTAACTGTTGTACATGTGTAAACCTATCAGTGTATTAAATTGTACAGAAAATAAGTAACAATGTACATGAAATGTGTTCTTTTTCGGAAGCCATTCGGAAGAGTGCGTATGTCCATACGAAGCTTGCTTAGTTCACGTGACGGTTCCCATTAGAGCCTTGAGTATCGACCATTCCTCCGGGGACATCCTGTAAAGAAAGTAACAATAAGGCACCTTTTCAATCAAAATTAAACAACGTCAAATGTTTTAAAAAGCGCCCAAGTGGTTTTAAGTGACGATTAATGAATAGCCTAGACGTCGGTTCACGAGTTCACACCAGAAATGAAATCAATGAGTGCGTGGAGAACCACTGCACACTACAAGATCTGAATGTGAACAACCTGATTCCTGGACTGAAAAAAAAGCGGGATCAATGGAAGAACTATTTCTAAATACAGACCGAATCGAGCTAACAAGAAGAGGGGTAGGAGTGACTTTTTGAAAGCATCAACACGGTTGTGTGTGTCAGGATCCCAGTTATCGTACCACGGAAGAAGCCTTCACCCTAATGGGCCTTCGTTTGAAAGAAATCAACGAAACAAGTTTCGTAACATCACGTGATGCAGCAGAGTCTACAGCTCTCAAAAACAATGTTGATCCATAGGCTGGCAGCGAATAATGTAATGATTAAGCTGCTTTCTCCACACGTAGGAGACTGCAGTTTAAAACACCTCTGGTGCTTGCAGGTTTTTAATTTTTTTTTCGTTATCGAAATGATTTTGATCATTATTTTTACTCAATAAACTGATTTAAAAGTAATTTTTTATCTGTGATATTATTTACATTATTTTAATGTCGTATTCCTCCCCAGGGGACACCGCCTAAACGTAGCACTGTGCGTGCGGCCGAGGAGGTTTGCATGTTCTGGATCCGGAGAGCTATGCCGGCGGTGGGGTCACCCAAGCCGGACAGACCAAAGGGGAGGAGCCAGACAATGTGTGTCCCACACCGGCCTGTAGCTCCCCCTTTCCTACACCAAACCTGTCTTCACCATATCCTATTCCTGTCATTTCGTGTTATACATATAAGACCTCAAAGGCGGCGACAACGGAGAAAGAGTCTTTCGGAACGGTGAAGCTTCTCTCTTAGGGTACAAAAAGAGTACAAGTAGCGACTGTACCCCAGAGGGGCGGGAAACTACCACATAACATTCCCAGGCAGTACATGGTATGTTTCTCCATGTGAAAGATTCCGGAGTTAAAACTTCCTCTCATTCAGTACTCCGGGAGGGGAACACATTAGATATATTTGAAAGGAAGAAAGGGACAATGAAGGAAGAAAAGATAAGGATTGGAACATGGAATGTGAGGACACTAACACAAGAAGGAAAACTAGAGAATGCAAAACAGGAGGCGAAAAGGAACAGATTAGATGCCCTTGGTTTGCGTAAAAAGAGATGGGGAGAAAATGGGGAGATAGAAAGTGCATGTTACAAGCTCTTTTACTCAGGGGAAATCAATACTGGTAAAAACAGAGTAGGAATATTGATAGGGCAAAAGCTGAAAAATAAGGTAATGATGGTACAAAATATTGATGGAAGACAGATGATGATACAACTGAAGGGTGGTTCTAAAGATTTGGTGTTAATACAGGTATATATGCCAACCAGCCAGCATAGATATGAGGAAGTTGAGGAATATTATGAGGAAATACAAGAAAGAATATAGAAATGCCTGAATTATCATCTTGGGGGAAATGGAATGAAGTGTGGGATGAAGGAAGAAATGAAGATACAGTAGGAAAATTTGAATTAGGAATAAGAAATGAGAGAGGTAAACGACTAATTAGTTTCTATAAAGAAAATTCATTAGTACTGGGTAACACGTTATTTGTACGAAATAAAAGATGACGTTACACATGGATATCAAATTTGAATACTGAAATATATTAATTGGACTACATCCTGATACATGAAAGGTTTAGGAAATGACTGAAGAATAACAGAGTTTATCCAGGAGTGATATAAATTCAGGCCACAACATAGTAGTGGAAGAAATACAAGTGAAGTTGAAAAAAGTCTGGAGAGGTAAGGCAAAGATAGACTAAGCATAGAAAGACTCAAAGAGGAAAAAAAGGCATCAGATTTGGAAAACAGATTTGTGGAAAAATGAGAAAGCGCTAGCGCTGATGAAATTGTTACTGACAAATGAATAAAAATGAGGGAAGGGCTCATGGACCCTGCCAAAGAAGTACTAGGAATTAATCCCAAAGTACCAGCAAACAATGGATAACAGAAAACCTGCTGTAAAAGATGGAAGAGCGGAAGATGTGGGAAAATGAGAAACTGAAGATGGCAAAAAGGCTACAGGAAACTGAATAATGAATTAAGAGGAGAAAGGGAAGAAGCAAGGGAAAATGGATGATACAGAAATTCGACGAAATAGAGAAAATGAAGAAAGAGGGAAAGTATGACTAGCTAGCAAGATAGTTATTTAACATAAAAGGAAGAGCAGTAACATGGAACTAGAAACAGCGGATGGTACTCTGGCAGAAGAACCACAGGATGTTACGAACAGATGGCATGAATATATTGAATGTCTGTATAACGGGGATGAAATACAAAGCGAACTTCAGGTTTCAGAGAAGCAATATGTGCCGGAAGATGAAAATGGATTCACCATCTTGGAAGTAGAAGTAGGAAAGGCGCTGAAGGAGGCAAAGAATAGAAAGGCATGTGGAATTGATGTATTGCCAGCAGAACTGTTGAAGAGTCTGGGAAACAAGGCAAGAAAAGAAATATTCTACCTCTGTAATGACAAAGGGGAATGGCCTGAGGGCTTCCTTGAAACAGTTATGATACCAATAGAGAAAAAGAGAATCACTAAAATACGTGAAGAGCTTACGACTACCGGTCTAATTTCTTATGCAGCTAAATTATTGCTGGGAGTGTTGAACAGAAGACTGTATGGCAAGCTGGATAGAAGGAATGCAGAGGAGCAGTTCGGATTTAGTAGAGGAAAAGGAACAAGAGATCCTATTGGCCTGTTCAGAACTATAGGGGAAAGATATATGGAAAAAGGTAGAGAAATATTTGCTGTTTTTATATATTTAGAAAAGGCTTTTGACAGAGTTAAGAGGAACAAGGTGATGGATATTTTTAAGAGGAAAGGTGTAGATTGGAAAGAGAGACGACTGGTACAGAATCTGTATTTGCACCAGAAAGTAAGGGTAAGGTTCAAATGGTTCAAATGGCTCTGAGCACTAAGGGTCTTAACTTCTGAGGTCATCAGTCCCGTAGAACTTAGAACTACTTAAACCTAACTAACCTAAGGAGATCACATACATCCATGCCCGAGGCAGGATTATAACCTACGACCGTAGCTGTCGCGCGGTTCCAGACTGTAGCGCCTAGAACCGCTCAGCCACCCCGGCCGGCTAAGGGTAAGGATTGGAAATGAAATGTCAGAAGGAAGCAACATTGGACGAGTTGTTAGACAAGGTTGTTACCTTTCCCCACTGTTTTTTTAATGCATACCTTGAAGAGATTATTGCGAAAGGCCTACATGGGAAAAGAGGAATATGTATTGGTGGAAAGAAAATAGAATGTATAATATTTGCTGATGACATGGTATTAGAGCCACAAAGTGAGCGGACAGTGAATAACATGCTGAAAGATATGAATGAAACTTGTGTGGGATATCGGATGCAAATGAACACAGCTAAAATAAAGAGTATGGTCATCAGTACAAGACGCAGGCTGTCCAATATTAATATAGGACAATCTACCATTAGCCAAGTAAGTATATTTAAATATCTTTGAGGCAGAATAACTGAAGACTTGGGATGTCACCAGGAGGTGAAATATCGAATTGCCATAGCGAAGGGGGCATTCGACCGAAAGAGGAAACTGTTGTGGCAAATTAGATAAATGTCTAAGGAAAAGGCATAGCAAATGTTTTGTCCGTAGTGTGGCACTATATGAGGCAGAAACATAGACGTTGATTAGAGAGTATGAAAAAAGGTTAGAGGCATTTGAGATGTGGATGTGGAGGAGAATGGAGAGGATAACCTGGATAGAAAGAGTAAGTAATGAAAGAGTATTGGAAAGGGTTGGTGAGAGACGTCTGTTGAAGGTTATAAGAGAAAGGGTAAAGAACTGGTTGGGTCGTTCGTTGAGAGGGGAGTGCTTGCTAGCAGGTGCTTTAGAAGGAAGGTTTGTGGTAGAAGACTGACAGGAAGAAGGAGATACAAGATGATAGACGACATAAAGAGAAGAATTAATTATGCGGACCTGAAGAGGTTGGCACGAGAACGGACAGCCTGGATAACTATCAAGTGAAAACCTGCCTTTTGGCAGAACACTAATGATGATGAGGATGTCATATTTACTTTCCGGTTTTCTTCTTTCCATCTATTCATTTGGAATTTTGTTCTAGCGATTTTCATTGTAATCATGTATTAACCACACTTTAATTTCTTCTGTTCCATCATATTATATTTGTTTGACGTACAATCTCTTGTTTCGTTTACATCTTATTTTGTCCAAAGTACAATAAAAATGTATGTTTTAAATGATTGTATAAAGATCATCACCCAAAAAATGTACATCTCGTAACGAAAATTACGTTTCTGACACCACTAAACAATCAATATAGTCAGATTATTTCGTCTTTCAATTTTAACTGATTGATTAGCTGTTTGTTTAAATATTATGATACATGTACAAAAATAATTTAAAATGGTATGAGCTTAGGTTCCATACGTAAAAAGAATTAAACGAAGAGAAAATCATAAAAATAATTAAACTGATGAACAAAATGATGCAACGAAGGATCAGAAATAAAAATGATATTTAAACCGGTTAACTGAACAAAAATAATGATAAAATACGTATCGATAAAGAACTAAAATAGGAGATTCTAGAGCACATTAAGAGATTAGAACCTACAACCTCTGCATAGGAAAAATGTATTTTAATCATTCTCCAGCACTAACGTGTGTCCATATATTATTTTTAAAGCTCTAGAGCAGGGCTTCCCATTCTTTTCAGCTGGCGGACCCCTTCTTCAGTCGAAAATCCATGGCGGAACCCTAGTCTGTCAAGAGTACAGTAACTTCAAATTTCAGAGCGAAATCCATGGGAACTGAAAGCTTCTTAATGCAGGTGCCATGTTCCCAATGACCTCCCCCCCCCCCCCCCCCCCCCGAAGTATCAACAGTCTTTGGTTTAGAGATGAATGAAAACAACTTAAAACTAACGATTCGATTTGAATTCCCACTCTATCCAGACACTTACTAGTGGATTTACTCCCTTTGTTCTACACACTATAGCCTGATTAAAATTACTTGTTAATTGAAATTTCACACGATGGAGCTTTCTTCCTCCAAGAGCAATGTACGTCGCGTCCAAACTGTTCACTGTTGATAAGCTGTCGCTTATGGTCTGTTCACTTCCACTATTTGGCTACTGTTGTGTAAGGAGCATGCATATTTGGTAACACTCATGTGTGTGTGGTATTTCATGAAATCGGAAGAAAAATGTTCAAATGTATGTAAAGTCTTCCTTTTGTTGTCCTTCCTCCTCATTCACTTCAACTGGAAACTTCCGTTGTTGTGAAGGCGATAAAGAGACTGCAGCCAATGATCCGACTTCACCTACCGAGCCATGTTAGAAGTAAGAAACTGGTCAAAAATCGACTTATGAAACAGGTAGTGCACTGACAAGGCATGATGAACATTTAATTATGCGTGGAGCCGCATACGTGCCAGCGGGCGCTGTGATTGGTCTACAAAGCTCGCTCCGCGCATGTGCAAAAGGTTTCACCATATCTAGTGCCGTGAGACAGCGCACAAACGACCCCCGTATTGTTGCTAAACAGTCGATCAGAGAAGCCGCTGTCTCCGGCACTAAACTGTGTACACGTTCTCACTTAGGAAGCGCAAAGGTAGCTTCGGGACACGACCTGAAGTAAAAGTACACATGTTTTTCACATGAAAAAAAAGTGATGAATTTGATTTTCACATTTTTTTAATAATTTTACTCATTAATTTAAACGATGGTAAAAGGAAGCCGCGGGCCGCCTAGAAAGAGCGGGCGGACACCTAAGGGGTCCGCGGACCACGGGTTGGAAAGCCCTGCTCTAGAGTATCAGGCAAAACAGCGAATTATATTTCCGTCGATAATTCGCAAACGACGGCTACCAGGGTGAATGACTGCAGGGTGTGATACCTACGATCTTAACGTATATCCCCGTGAAATTGGTTTTAAAAAAATCGACCCCACGCTTGGTGACCTCTGCTTGCAAGTACGTTATGGTTACTGCGTATGGAATTTCTTCAGTATATTCGACGATGAGGTAACTTTTGGCACTGGTCGGTAATATTTATCTGAAACGTCCTAGCAGATTAAAACTGTGTGCCCGTCCGAGACTCGAACTCGGGACCTTTGCCTTTCGCGGGCAAGTGCTCTAGCAACTGAGCTACCGAAGCACGACTCACGCCCGGTCCTCACAGCTTTACTTCTGCCAGTATCTCGTCTCCTACATTCCAAACTTTACAGAAGCTCTCCTGCGAACCTTGCACAACTAGCACTCCTGAAAGAAAGGATACTGCGGAGACATGGCTTAGCCACAGCCTGTGGGATGTTGCCAGAATGAGATTTTCACTCTGCAGCGGAGTGTGCGATGATATGAAACTTCCTGGCAAAATAAAACTGTGTGCCCGACCGAGACTCGAACTCGGGACGTTTGCCTTCCGCGGGCAAGTGCTCTACCAACTGAGCTACCGAAGCATAGTCCGCCGCAGAGGGAGAGGGGTTAAGCGCTCACCTGCTTGACGGTGCCGGCCTCCTGCTCGGCCTTCACCTGGCTGATCTTGCGCAGCGACTCGCGGTGTTGGCCCGCACCGTTGAGGGCGGCGCCGCCCCCGCTGGCGACGCACCCACCGCCGCCTCCGCCACCGCCCCCGCTGACCACGCACGAACCGCATCCGGCGGCCGCGCTGGGCCGAAGCGGCATGCTCTCCACCCGCCGGCACGAACCAATGTGTCGGCTGAAAACACGTTTAAGCAGCAGCTAAACCAACACACTGGTAGTATACCGATCAGCGAGTAGCTCTGCGCAAGAGGCTTTAATATTTTTTTGTGGAATCTAAAATTTAAAAGCCTCTCTCACACCGGCCTGATTTAGCTTCACTGATCAGGATAGTAAAAACATACGTATGTTAAGGGAATTTTCATTCACAAAGCAGACTTATCACATTCACACAGTTCAATACTGTTCTGTCCAGATTAAATTGAGCTTAACTTACATTCCATAAGGCAGTGAAGCAATTTCGAAGTCTCGGTGCGACGAAAATTGTCAGTCGATCCTGGAAACATTTGTAATAATTATTAACTTTCGGTGATCACATGGGGAAGACCGGACATCTGCTGGTAAGACCGTGTTAGCCTTGGCTCCAATATTATACAGTGCCTTTCTAGTCGGCGTTATCGACAGCTGTTCATACCCTTATCGTATCCGAGATAGCGCTCCGTCTATAATGATCCTATCGTCGACAGGACGTTAAACCCCAATCTGCCACACTTTCTGATAAGTGTAGTGCCGTGTTTGGAGTTGCAGGCCGTGGTATTCAAGTGTAGTAAACGTGCTACCATGTAGGGGCTATAAGAGAGTTGTCGGTTTATAGCGCCGATAACTGCCCTCTTGTGATCGACGCCTGTAGAGATTGCGAGTAAGCAAGAGTGTATTATCTTTAACCCTATTAGAAGACGGTATATTAGGGTTCATCTATCCCTATGAGCTAGCTTAATTTAGGGTCTAGTCTTGTACACAGCTTCAATAACAAACGTTGCGAAGAACGATTAGATACTTGCGATCGTAATTACGTACGAATGCATATGAACATTTCCAAGATAGTGGAAGAAATGCTATACGCTCTTTACTGCCCCCACAGAGGATGCACTTTAATTTAGCAAGAGTCAAATTTTACAGCTCTAGTAACAGGAATTAGAGAAACCACTTATTCTGGCATAATCAATAATTGTGAAATAATGCTGATATCAACAAATTCCAAAAGTTGCAAGGGCCCAAACAGAATACTAGGCATTTCATGCACGGTCGATACCATGGGGCTGTTATTTAATTCAAAATCATTAATGCAATAGGCTGGGGAGTGAGGGGGCGTAATGTTTAGCACAGTAGAATCGCATGTGTATACAAAGACAATACAGAAGGCGAGATATAAGCAAATTTACCAAAGTATTTATTTGCAAGTTCTTCCATGTGGTAGGTACGATAGGCAATAATGTCTCTATCAACAAAACTTTCAAGTACAGGTACGTTAGGAACTCCACTACCTCCACGTACAATGGCTACAGTGAGCCAATCATTACCATGATCAAAAGTATCATTAACGTCAATACTAAAATTAAGTCCAGAACCACAGAAAACACAAGGTCCGTCGACAAGTGCAGTAGCAGCAACACTCTTCACTGGAATACAATTCTTCTTGTCCCCAGCTGTTGTGGTGAACTCGATGTTCTCGATGAACTGTCTGTTTAGAACGGCGACGAATTGTCCTGTAAGGCATCGTGGCGGCGTTCAATGCAGTTGGCTGTGCAGCAGCAGCAGCTCGGATAAGCCTCTGCGCGGTTTTCGCAGACGGTTTCTAGACTTAATATTAGTAATGACATTAATGATACTTTTGTTCATGGTAATGGTTGGCTCACTGTAGCCATTGTACGTGGAGGTTGTGGAGTTCCTAACGTACCTGGACTTGAAAGTTTTGTTGATAGAGACATTATTGCCTCTCGTACCTACCATATGGAAGAGCTTGCAAATAAACACTTTGGTAAATCTGCTTATATCTCGCCTTCTGCGTTGTCTTTGAAACCTGCCTCCAGCCATCCTCAATTATGTTTTCCGTGAGTTCCTTAAAGCACTTCAGACAGTTGCAGGGATGGTTCCTGATAAAGGGTACGGCCGTTTTCCTCCACCATCCTTCTCTAATCCGATGGGACTACTGACATCGCCTTTCCGTCCCCCTGTTCCAAATCGACCAACAGGCTGCTTGCGAAATCTCAGCGATCGTCGTCTTGAGGAGCAGAAATGGTAAGCAAGTCACTTAGCATATCAATAGTAATTAATTGTCATCGGGAAGGCAGCGTCGGTACTGGTTGTTGATTAAAGAATGCTGAGACTATATAGACTATTAGGGAAGAGTGGGGTAAGATCGGATAACTAATACTGCATGGCCCTTTGGAGTCAAACTATTTAATCTAACAATTGTCACATTTGGTAAAAATAATCATTGTTTACTGGCTATAATATATTACTCCTGAAAACTCATAGCTTTTTTTAATGAAAGATTAATTTATATAAGAATCCAAAGCATCTTCTCTTATCCCACTGGTGGGGTAATACTGGGAACACATAATAAATCTATGGGAATACAGAAAGACAAAATTTTCGATGAAAAAGCAGCAGAATTGTTTATTGAAATACAGGTTAATGAACAATATTATTCAGAACATTCGCATGTAAAGTAAAAGTCCCCAGCATCTGCCCCACTACCACTTCGGCGAGTCCAGCGGAGACATAATCCGCACTGAGTCCAAACTTTTCCTTTTGAGATGCAAAACGTGTCGTCACTATACAACCAGCCGACACCTGAACTGTTTTTATCCTCTTTATCCATAGGATCATTGCCACAGGACAGACTGGGTAATGCCTGGACTTGGCCCCACTCAACGTACCGGGTCTTATCCTGAGTGCAGAGGTTATAAAAACGAAACATGATCAAGGTATTGTTGAGCCAAATCCCTGTTGCTTACTAATGTAGGAATTCGTACTAATTTACTATTCCAATTTAAATAGTGTTTTAATAGGTGTTATGACTGTAAAATAACTGAGTTGTAAAAAGAAAAGAACATTACTGTGTTGATACCGTAAAACAAACTTACCTTAACAAAAGCTCGGTGAATTTAACGAGAAACAACAGGCCAATATGGTCGCTCCATCTTGTCTAGTACTGGAGTGTAATTCTGTGTCTCTTCACCAGAGGGCGTAAATAATGTTATTAGAAACACGGTACCGGGTTTCACCCCACTAGCCGGTCTTACCCTACTTCCTCCTGTCGGACGGGAAACTACGGCCCCATTCTTTTATAGCTGGGATACAATATAATGTATTAAACATGAATTCAATAACAGGACATTCATTACGGTGAAATAAAGCTCCCTACCAGCAATAAAATACACACGGAGAAACGCTGCGCAGTGTTCGCAACGCCAGGACACGCATTTCAGATACGGACAGAAGAGGATGTATGATCGTTAGCTGCATGCTTAAATCAACAGAATATTTCGGAGACACGACTATTTGTTTGCCACTAAGTAATATGGAGGCATGCGAAACAAAATTTATTGCAGACACACAGCGTTACGAGTTCTGCACATGTATTTCAACATGGCCCAACGGAACTGAGGGCGCTAGATTCAATACACGAAGAAAAGCGGAACAAATTCGCTTAATTGAATCGCAGTCGCTAAACAAAATACCTCCGCAATAGTTTAAGTAAAGAATAGAAGCAATTTAAACGAACGGAGTTTAGAGGGGTGTGTTAGTTTACGGTCATTTAATAAAAAGTACAAAGAGGACTGCATCAATGTGCGTAATTAAAAAAAAAACACTTTTCACACTTTCATGACATACAAGGAATTATTCGCAGTTGCGAAAACGGACAACCCTCACAAGGGGACCCTCCATACTGTAAATCACCGTTTTGATGCGCCTCAAATATGCTGTAGAGGCACTTACCGTGAGTACCTGGCTATGTGGTTTTTTAGCGACGGGCTTTGGTTTTAGAGAAAATCGGTTTAGAAGTTCATTGGGTGCTTTGTATATTCGTAACATTACAAATTTTCCGAGCGCAGCGTAAAGGTTCACGGCTACCATGGTGGAGGTAACGTGTTCGAATCCCGCTCGTGTAATTTCGTTTTTTTTTTTTTCAAAATCGACCGACTTTTTAATTTTATTTCATATAATATCAACAAACAGTGTAAGATGTGCGAAATTATAAAGATATATTCGGTTATTAATTTTTCAAGTCATACAATATCACAAAATCTTGTTTTTCATCGTCCGCATTCCTTGATATGCCAGAACAGTATTTTGGGTGATACATAGAAAGAACCGAAGCACATATTTTCGCAGCACCACGAGCATTTTATGAAAGCAACCGTCTTGCAGGCGCACGGTTTCTTCATGAGCGATACCGGGAAACAGAATTATTTTGCATTCAAAAAGATTTCTCCTTCATCCGCTAATTTCGATGCGAACCATGCGTATCTAATCATGCTTTCAAAATTAGGAGCGCTGAATTCATGTAGGATCAGCGAATGTAATTTTATCGAATCTTCCCTAGAAGCGATCTCTTTATTGTCTTTCATCAAGTCGGGAGCATTCTGAATAGTTTTAGTGAAGATTTTCGTCTGTCGGTAAAAATAAACAACGCAGGGCTGGCAATACGGACTGCACTTTGATGGACCAATTTTAGGGTGCAGATTCTCGCTTTCCTTTCATCAGTGAATAGCTGATAGTATACACTTTAAGCGGTTTGCCCTCTCCACGAATCGATAACGTAGAAAAAAATTTTATGTCCCATGTACGGAAGAATTACAGAACCCAAAAATTCTTCTAACACCAGTTTCGTGAACTTACCGGATTTCGTGCAGGACATGATTACATTTCTGTATTTTCCACTTAATTCGTCTACTCGTTTTTGAAAATTAGGACCAAATTTTCCGGACGATTTTTGCATACACAAAAAAAAAAAAAAAAAAAAAAAATGGGAGCAAGATTGGAACACGGTACCTCAAGCGCGGTAGCCGTGAATCCTTACCGGTGCTCTACACTGACATCTGGGAAAATATGTGACGTTACACATACAGAAATCACGCAGTGAACTTCAAAATCGATTTTCTCAAAACTAAGGCCCGTCGCCAAAAAGCTGGATAGCCAGGTAGTCACGGTAAGTTACTCTACAACATATTTGAAGCGCATCAAAATCCGTGATTTACAGTATGGAGGGTCCCCTTGTCAGCTGCATAATGGGATGACAACAGTAAACATCTGTGCCGAACCGGTACTGGAACTCGGATTTGCGAGCAGGACATTTTAACTGAATGTCGCTGACTGCGGTCGGTCCCCCTACCCCACCCCCCACCCCCGCCCCCCTTCGTTTTTTCCTCGCCTTCCCTCCTTTTTTTCCCATCATCAGTCCAGGTTCCCCCGACCTGCCCTCGGATGTGGTATATAATGTTTGTGAAAAATTTTTTGTGTAGTGTTCAAGTGAATGTTCAGTGTTGTTCGTCTTTCCAAAGTGTTGCGAACAGAAATCATGCTGTCGCCGGATGTGACTCACGTCTCTTGCGAACTGAAACCAGACTGTCGCCGTGTTTTCTAATTGTCTGTCTATTATTTTACCTGTCTGCTTCATATGTATTTTTATTAGCCTCATCATCCCTTGGTTTCTATGTTTTAAGTTCCACGATGTTTTTCGGCCATGTTACCATTTATGTCTCCGAATTTATCGCCTATTTTTATTGTTTATTGTATTCCTCTTTTTAAAACAAATTCTGTAGGCTGAAGAGCGGCATAATAAGCTACTGCTAGCCCGCTCCTTTCGGGGGGAATCGAAACTCAATAAAGAAAAAGGAAAAAAATACTGATATCGGCGCATGAATACGATATTGCAGTGTCCGTATAGTTCAGAGGTATGATGCAATGTTCCTTCCGCTATGCATGCAAGCCCTGTGGCTACTACAGTCGTCATGAAATATATTCATAGTCGCGAATATGAACAATCATCAACTGTATATGGCCGGCAACTGTGGCCGAGCTGTTCTAGGCGCTTCAGTTGGGAAACGCGCGACCGCTACGGTCGTAGCTTCGAATCCTGTCTCGGGCTTGGATGTATGTGATGTCCTTAGGTTAGTTAGGTTTAAGTAGTTCTAAGTTATAGGGGACTGATGACCTCAGATGTAAAGTCCCATAGTGCTTGGAGCCATTTGAACTGTAAATAGAATGACGATAGGGAAAATTTGAGCTGGACTGGGGCTCAATCCCGTTTTCCCGCTTTACGCGAGCGGTCGCATTAACCTCTTTGGTTATCCATGCCAGACCCAAACATCCACATGTCGTCATTCATGCATCACAATCTGAACTGGTACACTTGCGTGCATGTACAGACGAATATTAAATCGTACTTCTTAACAATACAGGCGATGCGATATCGCATTTATCTCTGTACGTGAATTACATAACGTGTACAGAGTGCAGGCTGTGATGCATGACCGGTAACATGTGGATATTTACGTCTGGCCTTGAGCCGTGCACGGATAGCCAAAGTGGTTAAGCTGTCCGCTCGCGTAAAATGGGAGATCCGGGTTCAAGTGCCGGTCTGGCACAAATTTTCATTCCCATCATTCCTTTGAACATCTGACGGTTGTTCATATTCCAATTAAGAAACTATTTCATGTATTTCATGACGGCTGTCGTTGCCGTAGCGGCTTTTCCTTCGGGAGTTCATGTAAAATGAATTGTTCAAATGGCTCTGAGCACTATGGGACTCTACTGCTGAGGTCATAAATCCCCTATAACTTGGAACTACTTAAACCTAACTAACCTAAGGACATCACACACATCGATGTCCGAGGCAGGATTCGAGCCTGCGACCGTAGCGGTCGCGCGGTTCCAGGCTGTAGCGCCTAGAACCGCAAGGCCACTCTGGCCGGCGCGTGCATGTACAAAAGAACATTGCTTCGTACTTCTTAACAACACAGGCACTACGATATCGTATTTCCGCGATATTTTGAACAGCTGAGCTAGCTTCATAACTCTGAGTGGGGAGATATACCGGCAGCTCACACTAGTCCAAAACTTACCTGTGCCTATCAGCTGCACCTGCGTCCAACTTCTAGTGCCGCTGCCGTACAATTGACATTTGCCTGTTGGCGAAGGCCCTTACTTCCCTGTAGCCGTTCCGCTCCTCGCGTAATATTACCAATAACTGTGGTCAACTTCTGAGGGGAGGTCTTTCACAGCTTCTCTGGTCAAAGATTGGTATATGCGTCCACAAAATCATAAGGTGCCCTGCAGAGTTTCGTTTGAACGTTGGCTGTACCTCTACTAGGGTCTAAGAAAAAAAATTATTTACTTTAACCTAAATGTTCATCGTTCTTCCAGCCATGTTGGTCTCCACTTTTTAGTATCCGTGAGAGATTAATGAAACCCTAACCATTTGGGACCCCTGAAGCTGACACGTCTTCAAGTGCTTTTCAGCGAATGAAAGTACATCGCAAATTGATACTGATATCCAGGATGTAAAAAAGAAAAAAAAAATATGCAAAATTTCAGTGTTCAGAGGAAATAAAAACAAATAACTTATAATGCGACAATATGTCACACGTAAACCGTTTCGCAGCTAGGGTCCATGAATGTTTTAACGCAAGTGATGTTCGAAACTGTATCCAAACTGCCCTTGATGTGTATTGCTTTAGAGATGTTGCTGAAAACGTCGTCCATTTACTTGATTGTCTAACTGGCACCTGATTGTCTAAGACGCTTAAAACAGCCATGTATCTGACGAATTATGGCTGCGGCTTCAGTCAAACGGGCAACCAGCACTTATGGAGTGGCGATCGGTATTGCGTAAACAGAAAGGCACAAAAAGAAGGACATAGGAAGTTACCAACACACCTAAAACAGTATTCACCACTTGACAGTTGGAACGCTGCCTCTGAATATCACGTCCAATCTTTCATTGGACCCTGTCGACAAAGACGTGCACTCGTGACATTTTTTCATATAAGAATGGGTTTTCTTTTCATCTCCTATACACACGCAAAAATTTTGTACACATAGCTCAAAATGTTCAAATGTGTGTGAAATCGTAAGGGACCAAACTGCTTAGGTCATCGGTCC
Source organism: Schistocerca gregaria (assembly GCF_023897955.1). Taxonomy (NCBI): domain Eukaryota; kingdom Metazoa; phylum Arthropoda; class Insecta; order Orthoptera; family Acrididae; genus Schistocerca; species Schistocerca gregaria. The sequence continues at coordinate 144,576,228 of NC_064925.1, forward strand.
ATAGACTTACACACTACTTAAAGTAACTTAAACTAACTTACGCTAAGAACAACACACACACACCCATGCCCGAGTAAGGACTCAAACCTCCGGCGGGAGGGCCCGCTCACCCCGTGACATGACGCCACGAACCGAGCAGCCGCTCCGCGCGTCTGTACACATAGTATTTTACGATTGTATTTATACCTCAATAAATATCTAAACTGAGGTGTGTTTTGCTTCGTCCAAATGGCACGTACTAGTATACAGACTATAAAACAGCTACACATTGAGAAAGAAGGATACAGAAGGTAAATTTCAAGGAATTATTGTCACGTTTCGGAAAGACAGTAATAAAAACAGGAGGACTAAAAATGGGACGTAACCTCAAAAACAAAATTTCGAATTTAGGCCCACATACAATTGTTTCCGTGAAAGTAAGCATGTTTTGACAGATAAGGAACGAGTATATGGCATAAAAACTTGCCTGAACGATCGAGGTTAGTACTTGGATTTCATCCTACTCCTCACTTCAGAATTTTTAAGCTTTCGCATCTATGATTATACAGGATGCAACGGGTATAAGTGAAGAGACTTTTGTATGTGAGACCTTAACATGTACACACTTCAGTGTGTTGACTGTTTTTTCTCTGTATGGAACAGTCTTCCCACAGACACACCACACTCTTTACGACCTGATGTTTTCTGTATGGCAGTACAAGGACCGCGCAGTGGAATACAACTATGAGTACAGACTAACCGTTTTTCGTCCATGCTCCTGCCTCTGAATCACTGGTCCCGGGTTCGATTCCCAGCCGGGTTGGGAAATTTTTTTACCCGTGGACTGGGTGTCTGTGTTGTCCTCATCATTTCATCACCATCTTTCACCACAGTGGCTAGACTGGACTGTGTAAAAAATTGGACTATGTAAAAATTGGGACTTTGTAAGGGCGCTGATGACCACGCAGTTGAGCGCCCCCCAGACCAAACATCATCATCATCATCATCACCATTTGTCTCCATGCGTCCACACTTCAATACCTGACCTGCTATCCATGGGAAAAAATTTACTATTGGTTTGCTCTTGACGTATTTATTTGGAGATACTAACCAGCCTAAAAACATACGATTGATGCTAACTACAAGTATTAGTCTGCAGATGACGTAAATGCATATGTAATGTTGTTCAGTCACCAGTACAAATATCTACAAAAACGGTTCAAATGGCTCTGAGCACTATGGGACTTAACATCTGAGGTCATCAGTCCCCTAGAACTTAGAACTACTCAAACCTAACTAACCTAAGGACATTACACACATCCATGCCAGAGGCAGGATTCGAACCTGCGACATCTACACTTATAACGGTTACTCCCTGTGTTATTGAAGACAAGACCAATTCAAGCCCCTTAATACGAGCATGCTCTAAATACCGACGACAGCAAAAGAAGTAAAGCGAAGTGCATTTTGGGTGACGAAACCACGACCAGTTGCTTTATTAATTATCATTTGAAACCGTTTATTTTCCCTCCACCTAACGTTCTAGACATTCTTTCTTCACTGGGATCGTGGAGATGACATGTAGGCCTGTGATATACGCAATTATATAATGAAGCGTTTTAAGGAGCCATATTTACAGCTTATGCATTTATATGATGTCTCTACGATATCTGTGCTGCAGCTGTAGCTGCTACAAAATATTGAGTACCGGTAAATGCCCAGCACTTAAGGACGAACCTACACTGGGTCGAAAAGTTTTGTCATACACAAACTGTTATAAAGTAAGTGGCTGTAGATTGCTAATTTCACTCACGATCACGGTATTTAGCGACCAGAGTGGATAGGGTAAAAAAACTTTTAATTAAATTTGCTAAATGGCCCAATCTATTCGGCGTGAACGAAATAATGACATATAACATTGTTGGAAAGTACCACGGTTGCGCAGAAAATAATGTATCAGTTTTTTTCTCAGCTCACGCCCCAACATCGTGCAGCCCGCCTCCAGTGGTGTCGCGACAGGCGTGAATGGAGGGACGAATGGAGACGTGTCGTCTTCAGCGATGAGAGTCGCTTCTGCCTTGGTGCCAATGATGGTCGTATGCGTGTTTGGCGCCGTGCAGCTGAGCGCCACAATCATACGACCGAGGCACACAGGGCCAACACCCGGCATCATGGCGTGGGGAGCGATCTCCTACACTGGCCGTACACCTCTGGTGATGGTCGAGGGGACACTGAGTAGTGCACGGTACATCCAAACCGTCATCGAACCCATCGTTCTACCATTCCTAGACCGGCAAGCGAACTTGCTGTTCCAACAGGACAATGCACGTCCGCATGTATCCCGTGCCGCCCAACGTGCTCTAGAAGGTGTAAGTCAACTACCCTGGCCAGCAAGATCTCCGGATCTGTCCCCCATTGAGCATGTTTGGGACTGGATGAAGCGTCGTCTCACGCGGTCTGCACGTCCAGCACGAACGCTGGTCCAACTGAGGCGCCAGGTGGAAATGGCATGGCAAGCCGTTCCACAGGACTACATCCAGCATCTCTACGATCGTCTCCATGGGAGAATAGCAGCCTGCATTGCTGCGAAAAGTGGATATACACTGTACTAGTGCCGACATTGTGCATGCTCTGTTGCCTGTGTCTATGTGCGTGTGGTTCTGTCAGTGTGATCATGTGATGTATCTGACCCCAGGAATGTGTCAATATAGTTTCCCCTTCCTGGGACAATGAATTCACGGTGTTCTTATTTCAATTTCCAGGAGTGTACATTTAAATCAATTGACGACCATTGAGCTAGCGTCACGAATTTTCAAGCGTCTATTGCCATGTATGAAGGCGAGTGACACCACGAGTGTTGACGCCGATCGAGGGGTGACACTGAGCGGTTGCAGCACCCACCTGTGTCCGGCGGTCATGTCGCAGCGGCGCTGCATGACGTGCCACACCTCCCAGCAGATGGAGGTGTAGGCGGCCGCCATGATGCACGTGGGCACCACCAGGATGAGTACCAGCATGTACAGCTCGTGCAGCCGCCACAGCGCCTCGTGCTCCCAGTCGCGCACGCACCAGAACGCCTGCACCTTCAGCCCCACCGGCAGGTGGATCTGCGCACACCGAGGAACAGTGTCGTGAGGCACGAGCTGGGCTCTCTACATCTACATCTACATACATACTCCGCAGTCCAACATACTGTGCTCTCGGAGGGTACCTCCTACCACAACTAGCATCCTCTCTCCCCGTTCCACTCCCAAACAGAACGAGGAAAAAATGACTGCCTATGTGCCTCTGTACGAGCCCTAATCTCTTATCTTTGTGGTCTTACCGCGAAATGTAAGTTGGCGGCAGTAAAACTGTACTGCAGTCAGCCTCAAATGCAGGGTCTCTACCTTTCCTCAGTAGCGATTCACGGAAAGATCGGCTCCTTTCCTCTTGAGACCCCCACCCGAGTTCCCGAAGCATTTCCGTAACATTCGCATGGTGATCAAACCTACCAGTAACAAATCTAGCAGCCCGCCTGTGAATTGCTTCTACCCCTCCCTCAATCCGACCTCATAGGGTTCCCAAACGCTCGAGCAGTACTCAAGAGTAGGTCCTATTAGTGTTTTATAAGCGGTCTCTTTTACAGATAAACCACATCTTTCCAAAATTCTACCAATGAACCGAAGACGACTATCCGCCTTCCCCACAACTGTCAATAGATGCTTGTCCCACTTCATATCGCTCTGCAATGTTACACCCAAATATTTAATCGACGTGACTGTGTCAAGCAGTACGCTACTAATGGAGTATTCAAACATTACTGGACACTTTTTTCCTATTCATCTGTATTAATTTACATTTATCTATATTTAGTGTTAGCTGCCATTCTTTACAACAATCACAAATCCTGTCCAAGTCATCTTGTATCCTCCTACAGTCACTAAACGACGACACCTTCCCGTACACCACAGCATCATCAGCAAACAGCCGCACATTGCTATCCACCCTATCGAAAAGATCATTTATGTAGATAGAAAACAACAGCGGACCTACCACACTTTCCTGGGTCACTCCAGATGATACCCTCACCTCCGATGATCACTCATCATCGAGGACAACGTACTGGGTTCTATTACTTAAGAAGTATTCGACCCTCTCACATACTTGGGAACCAATCCCATATGCTCGTACCTTAGTTAAGAGTCTGCATTGTGGTACCGAGTTAAACGCTTTCCGGAAGTCAAGGAATACGGCATCCGTGTTATACCCTTCATCCATGGTTCGAAAGATATCATAAAAAAAAGGGCGAGTTGCGTTTTGCAGGAGCGATGGTTTCTAAAGCCGTGCTGATTCTCGAGGTGGATTACAAAACTCATCACTGATCAGACCTGAGAGCACTTCAAGAAGGCAAGCACGGAAGTTTCGCGGAGATTCTCAGCCAACTCCAGACGCTACAACTTTCCAATGACGTTTTTCATGATACTATGCTGTTTCTACATTTCCAACGTAGAAATACATGTCAGTGGTATGCCATAATTATACTTTCTGTATTAATAATTCTCTGTTTTTGTTTACGTTCGGTCACAGATATTGATAAAGATATTCTGTTCTTTCACTTAACCACTGATACAAAAGTATGTTATTATTGTTACCTATTCAGTACAACTGTACTATCTTTGATATAACTTGAATGCCGAGGGTTTCTTCCAGTTTAAGTGCTCGTCCCGTTTTTCCTGTGATGTCTGTCTATTTCACAAGAGACATGGCTGTCAGGCAATACTGACCCTACGGCTTCTCTTAGAAGATAGATTAAAAAAAGGCAAACGTACGTTCCTTCATTTACCGACTTTGAGAAAGCTTCTGGCAATGTTGACTCGAATACACTCTTTCAAATTCTAAAGGTGGCAGGGGTAAAATACAGGGAGCGAAAGGATATTTATAGTTTGTGCAGAAACCAGATGGAAATTATGAGTCGAGGAACATGAACGGGAAGCAGTGGTTGGGAAGGAAGTGAGACAGGGTTGTAGCCTCTCCCCGATGTTATTCAATCTGTATATTGAGAAAGCAGTAAAGGAAGCAAAAGAAAAATTCGGAGTGGGTATTAGAATCCATGGGGAAGAAATAAAAACGTTGAGGTTCACTAATGACATTGTAATTGTGTCAGAGACACCAAAAGACTTGGAAGAGCAGTTGAACGGAATGGACAGTGTCTCGAAAGGAGGATATAAGATGAACATCAACAAAAACAAAACGAGGATAATGGATTGTAGCCGAATTAAGTCGGGTGATTCTGTGGGAATTAGATAAGGAAATGAGACATTTAAAGTAGTAAAGGAGTTTTGTTGTTTGGAGAGCAAAATAACTGATGATGGTCGAAGTAGAGAAAATATAAAATGTAGACTAGCAATGGCAAGGAAAGCGTTTTGAAGAAGAGAAATTTGTTAACATCGAGTATAGGTTTAAGCGTCAGGGAGTTGTTTCTGAAAGTATTTGTATGGAGTGTATCTGTGTATGGAAGTGAAACAAGGACGATAAATAGTTTGGACAAGAAGAAAACAGAAGCTTTCAAATGTGGTGCTACAGAAGAATGCTGAAGATTAGATGGGTATATCACATAACTAATGAGGACGTATTGAATAGAATTGGGGAGTCTGTGGCACAACACGACTAGAAGAAGGGATCAGTTGGTAGGACATGTTCTAAGGCATCAAGGGACCACCAATTTAGTGTTGGAGGACAGCGTGTAGGGTGAAAATCGTAGATGGAGACCAAGAGATGAATACACTTAGCAGATTCAGAAGGACGCAGGTTGCAGTAGGTACTGGGAGATGAAGAAGCTTGCACAGGATAGAATGGCATGGAGAGCTGCATCAAACTAGTCTCAGGACTGAAGACCACAACAACAACATGACTGTCAGTATTTTAAGACAAATTTTGTCAAGTATTAGTACAATTTCAGTGGATAATTTAGATGCAGGTCAGCTGCAAACGAAAATGGGATGCTTTTAACTAATTTCTTGAAAATGTAAATCTGTAGCTATACATTCGTTGAGTTTTGCTATTTTTGTATGCATTGTACTTCCATAATTTTTTTAATGTTTACGTTGGTAGACACCCTGGGTGCAGTGACCTTTATTTGGACCCCAGGCCATGTCGGGATACCGGGCACTGAACACGTTGACCGCCCGGCCAAACAGGCCGCAAGGAAGTCATCTCTGGAGATTGGCCTCCCGGAGACCGATTTGCGACCAGTCTTCAACTGAAAAGTTTTCGCGATCTGGAATACTGAATGGCGCACGCTGAGAACACCAAATAGACTCCGTTCTATCAAGGAGAAGCCGAACGTGTGGCGGTCATCCATGCGAGCCTCTCACAGGGAATCAGTTGTCCTTTGCCGGCTCCGCATTGGCCATACGTGGCTAACACATGGCTACTTTCTCCGTCGCGAGGCCCCACCTCGATGTCGCTGTGGCTCCCTTCTCACTGTCCTCCAAAACTTGCTGGACTGCCCAATTGTAGCCGCTTTACGGCGAACTTTTAACCTTCCCAGCACTTACCTTCAGGGTTGGGGGACGATTCCTCAACCTTTGTTTGCATTATTTTGCCTTTGTGTTCGTCTTTTCCCTGAATGTGTTCGTCCCACCTTGCCTTTTTGTGGTGGATAGTTTAGTGTGTTGCAGAATGGCTGGCTCATCCACTTTGTATTCTTGTGATCAGCCAGCCCTGACCATTTGCGCTGTTTTTTAGTGCATTTTTCTACTTTTCCTCATGGTGTATGTTTTCCTCGTTTTTTGTTCATGTCATTCGTTTCTTTTTTCGTGTGGTTACACATTCCTTTTCCCTCTTTTACTTTCCCAGCCGTTTTTTTGAGTTGTTTCACGCTGAGCAGCCTTGTTTGCGTCAGGAACAAGGGACTGATGACCCTGTAGTTTGGTCCCTGTATCCCTCAAACCAACCAACCAACATCCTGTATGATGGTTACTAACCGAAACCAATAAATGAGTGTTAGGACAAATAAACAGCTGATGGTTAAAATGCTTTTTCTAAAATATCTTGCGGCTGTTTGAAGCTCAACGTTTGGAAACGCTACAAGAGAGCTGTTGTGCATCACGGCGTGGTTTCCTGTTGACATTCTGAGGGTTTACGTTCCTGGAATGAAAAATTAGAAGTGTTCGAGTTAACACGGAGGCTTAGCACCAATTATTCTTCCCGCGAAACATTCACGATTGGGACAGGAAATGGGAAAAATGACCGTAAGGTGGATTGCTGAGTCAAGATGTAGATCTTGAGCTAGACTGTGTACCGGACATTTCAGAGTATGAGGTGTTCACAGTGGTGGGTTCAGTCAAAGTATTCACAGGCAGCAGCACAATCTCAAAATAGTCGTGGCTTCGGTAGAAATTTGTCAAAATGCTTCTACTTTTTGCACAAGATTTGGTACGTAGGACATCCGCAACTGAGATGCATGATAATGTACAGAGATCCGTGGAGGAAAATTTCCGCCAACATGCAATGATTGGAACTCTTATACTGACTGGTCCGACCGCATGTTATGTATTACCAAATACTATAACTTCATACAGCTGAAGATGGGATATTAAAATATCGGAACCAATAGTGGTATCAATAAATGTTAGTACATCTGAAGCGGATCTCTCTAAGGTAACTTCCTTTTTTTATTGCTAAAATTGTTCACTCACACAACAATTCCTTGCGTATTTGTTTCTGTAGAGCTCTTTCTCTACCATTACTAATTCGCAGAACTCACCGTTAAAACCAAGTTGTATTCCAAGTCAATATTGAATGTTCTAGAACAGTGGTCATCCAAAATGTTTTCTCGAGAGCATATACACTACCGTTGTGGGGCGGACCCTCTGACAGATGTTATTATTAATTCAAAAACAGCATGAATTAATATTTAATGAGTCCCCAGTAGACTAGCTACAGTCCCCAAGTACTCATCGTCAAACGTCGACACGATTTGCAACACTTCGTGTCGAATACTCTCTGTTTCAGATTAATGACCTCTTAACGACACCAAAGCTGTGATATTGTAATCGTCTTATGAAATATCATGAGTTTTCTGTGTGAGTGGATGACAGTACCGCACATTTGTTTAAAGGCATTACTCAGTATAAGACTTAATCACAAGTGCTTAATGAATGTTTCGAATGTCATTTTCTTTTGCTCTCTGCGTTGTATTACAACTTCCTTAATTTCGTGTTTCTTGTTACAAATAAACTGTGTGATCAAAATTATCCGGAGACGTGGCTGAAAATTACTTATAAGTTCGCGGAACCCTCCGTCGGCAGTGCTGGATTTCAGTTCGGTGTTGGCGCACCCTTAGCCTTGATGATAGCTTCCTCTCTCGGAGGCACACGTTCAATCAGGTGCTGGAAGGTTTATTGGGTAATCGCAGCCCATATTAAACAGAGTGTTGCACTGAGGAGAGGTATCGATGTCAATCGGTGAGGCCGGGCACTAAGTCGGCGTTCCAAAACATCCCAAAGGTGTTCTATAGGATTCAGGTGAGGACTCTCTGCAGACCAGTCCATGACAGGCATGATATTGTCGTGTAAACACTCCACCACAGGTGAACAGGTGCTCGACCGTGTTGGATCATGCGATCGCCATCCCCGAATTGCTGCTCAATAGTGGGAAGCAAGAAGGTGCTTAAAGCATCAGTGTAGTCCTGTCCTGTGATAGTGCCACTCAAAACAACGCGGGGTTGCAATCCCCCTCCATGAAAAACAAGATCACACCGTAACACCACCGCCTCCGAATTGTACTTTTGGCACTACACACGCTGGCAGATGATGTTCACCGAGCATTCGCCATACCCACACCCTGCCATCGGATCGCCACATTGTGTACGGTGTGTACCGTGATTCGTCACCCCACACAACGTTTTTCCACTGTTCAATCGTCCAGTGTTTACGCTCCTTACATCATCAAGTGAGGTGTCATTTCGCGTTTACCGGCTTGATGTGTGGCTTACGACCAGCCTCTCGACCATGAAATCAAAGTTTCCTCACCTCCCGCCTAACTGTCACAGTACTTGCAGTTTGGAATTCCTGCGTGATGGTCTGGATAGATGTCTGCTTATTACACATTACGACTCTGTTCAACTGTTGGCGGTCTCTGTCAGTCAACAGGCGAGATTGGCCTGTACGCTTTTGTGCTGCACGTGTCCCTTCATATTTCCACTTTACTATCACAACGGAAACAGTGGGCCAAGGGATGTTTAGGAGTGTGGGACTATCATGTACAGACGTCTCACACAAGTGACACCCAATCACCTGAGCACGTTAGAAGTTCGTGAGTTCCGCAGAACGCCCCATTCTGCTCTCTCACGGTGCCTAATGACTACTGAGGTCGTTGATATGCAGTACCTGGCAGTATGCGGCAGCACAATGCACCTTAAACGAAAAACGTATGTTTCTGGGGGGGTGTCTGGATACTTTTGATCACATAGTGTAAGTACCTCATTTGTAGATAATCTTTCCTGTAATGCGCAGTCACGAATCCATGTTACTTGCGTGTCAAAATCTACGCCGTAACAGATTATCGGTACGAGTTGCCCACGCCCGTTAGTCGTGAGTACTGAAAGGCAAGGAATAAAACATTCCCCTCTCTCATGCTCTGAACAGCAGTGGCCGCGCTGCTTACCTCTCTGCATCTAGGCAAGAGGCTAACTTAACTTACTTCACGACTGCATTCAGCATCTTCAGTTAAAATTAAGCAAATCTTTAAATATTGCTGTCTCATTAAGTATTTTTGTTTATTACTAAGCAGGAAAATTACTCTCTCTCTCTCTCCATAGAAAAAACTTGTGTTCATTAATATTGCATTATTGATGAGAGCTGATTAAAAATTTTTGGGTCACATTAATAATTAAAAAAATTACTTATAATTTGGGTCATCTATTAATCATTTTAGAAGCATTTCCAAAGTCTATAAATCTAAGACACTAACGATATGATTTTAAAAATATATAGTGTCGTAATTAAGATTATATTGTCGTATGTCTATAAGAAGACCAACAATAAATACATTTATAGATAAAATGAAATCAAGGAAATGCATTCAAAACCTACCTGGAACTACGATGTACTATAGACAATGTAAACAATGATATGAATATCTGACGGCATGGATCGTACGACTAGCGGAAAACTTGCCTCCACTGGTTACTATAAATACTACATTGCTCTCGCTGGGCGCAAAGGCCTACAGTTGTTTGTCTAACTTGCCCGTAACACCACCTGCCTCGCTCCTGCCGGCCGGCTCCTGATTAAAAATATATTTCAGCACGATTCACATCCTCTTTGTGATTTCCACACATTGTTCATCTCCTTCATTCCACTCGAGAAAAGCCACCCGAATACTTGTATTGACGTGCCTTAGCACAAGCCAAGCATAGTGTTTTGGTATTTTGCAAGCTTCCAAAACCGTTTCCATATATATATATATATATATATATATATATATATATATATATATATATATTCCTGATATTGATTGCATTCTATGATCCTGACCTGCTACAAGTTCAGGAAAATATCTTGGACAGGCATTTGCAGGATCATGGAGCTCTCCATGGCTTAAGCCAACACCAATTCGGCTTCGGAAAGAGAAAGTCGATTAAAGAGGCCATCGACCGAGCTTTACAAATTACCAACAACACCACGGCTAAGTATGCACTGAGAATTATGATCGACATTGCGGGTGCCTTTGATCATCACTGGTGGCTCGCAGTGTTCAAGAGACTCAGACAACTGGAGGTACTCGAAACATCATACAACAGTCCACTAGACTACTGTAACAACAAAGTGGTCGAATGGCAGACGGACGACCGAAAAGTAATCAAACGAGTTACAAAATCTGTCCCAAAGTTTCGATCTATGGCCCCATCTTTTGGGACATCACTACTGAGCCTCTCGTGTAGCAACTAGAGGGAACAGTAATGACAGATGTTGTCGCACCCACAGTCTACATTGTAGCTGTAGTGTCTGCTACTAATAGGTTCCAGCTAGAAGGAAGAACAAATGGAACACTCAAAGCAACAACAAAATGGTGCCACAACAACATACTCAAGACATCCGATAACAAAACAACATACACTCTATTTTTAGGGTCTCTCCAGAGAAACCCTAATTTTAAAATACGGGACAGAAAAACTAAACGAGCAGTCACCACATGCTGTCTTGGGGTACACAGAGACGAACAACAAAATTTCCATGAACACATGTGCATTGTCACAAATAAAGCAGAGAAAATACTACATAAACTAGCAAAACTAAATTAAGAACAATTTGAACTGCCCTTGTCAGTAACAAGGATATAGAGCATTGCACTCTCTTCGTGTAGGTACTTAGCTTCGCCTCCAACACATTGGCTCCCGGGTTGAGCCTATCAACAAACCGGACCCTCATCAGACGAGGACAAAGGAGTGGCTCACTTAGACTATCGGGAGCTTTCGACAGCACCTCAGTGGAATCACTCTGTCTGGTGCTCAGAATCTCCCCAACAGAATTACGATGAGATATAGAGCGGCTATGTAGTAGCTTCAGGTGAGAAGGTACGACCAGGTTCGAAAAATCACTGAAGTACCAACTGATACGACACGCCAATTAAAAAACTGGAGGATAGATAGATGGCAATGTGAGTGGGACACAAGTAAGGGCGGCAGGCTACACCAATTATTTGCCGATGCAAGGGAGGGACCAAAACTCAAACAAATCGATACCACACGCGGTAAGGTCCACTTCTTAACGGGACATGGCGCTTATCCAGCGCACTTAAAGCGAATAGGTCTGGAGTAGACACCAACATGCACTTCTAGGGAAGAAGGTACGCCAGAACACATCGTTATTTTCTGCGGACAAATACCAACACCAGACACACATTACATTACATTGTTCATGAGATCATACACGCAATCCTTCGGGACGAAGACCATTGGATCACGTTAAGCACGCTCTCTGACGATATGTCTATATGCAAAGATGGGAAGGAATCCACAGGCTAGAAAACAACACTGACATAGTGTTCATGTCAGTGCAGGTGGATGCCCACCGCAGTATGCATCGACAGATGGGTCGCTGGTCACGCTTTGCGTGGTATACGATGGTAAACCACAAGCCAGTCATGGGACTGGAAAAGTCTGTAACATTTCCGGACCAGCGACAGACAGAGGAATTCTAGGCATAGCGTGCGTTGTATTGTAACACGTCCTTGAGAATATGGTTGTAGAAAGTAGAATTTTTTGGTTTGTTAGGCCGCATCTTGTTTCACTTCACTTTCTTCACAAACAACCAATGTTTCGAGTAGAGGTTAGAAATGATCTCTATACACTCGCATTAAACTCGCCGGTGAGTCCTATGACGACATCTCCGAACTCCTGTCTCCGTAAGCCTGGAGACTCGACTCGTCACCTCCGCCCCTGCCCATTTAACAGAAACCCGTCGCTTGGGTCTGTTGTCGGGCACTAGTGGAATGTATCCGCGTAGAAAGTACACAGTTGTTAGACATAATCATTATTATTTACAAAAAATTATTTATCTGTTAGCAGTCAATATTGTTCTCTTTATGCAGTGTGATTTTTTCCACCGTGAACAACTCTAGGGACTGATGGATGAGAGGATACGGAACAAAAAGTGTGTAGTGAACTTCCGTCCGATAATGCATGGTTTCCATGCTAGAGACCATTTTATGTTAAAAAAATATCGGCTCAAGCATTTGTTTATACTGTAAAACACTAAGATTAACGCGTTTTGGAATTCAGGCTTACATCATCAGAATAATAAAAAGTAAGAGAACCTGTTAAAACGCGCTAAAATGGAACATGCACCACGCACAATAAAACTGATAATAAAATTAAAACATCGTGGCCACTTTCCTTGTTGCAGCCGTGTCTTCCAAGGGAAGTAGCCACAAGGTTTTAATTCTATTATCAATTTTATTGTGCCTGGTGCAGGTTCCATTTAAGAGAGTTTTAACAGGTTCTTTTACTTTTTATTATTCTGATCTACATCTACATCTACATCCGTACTCCGCAAGCCACCTGACGGTGTGTGGCGGAGGGTACCCTGAGTACCTCTATCGGTTCTCCCTTCTATTCCAGTCTCGTATTGTACGTGGAAAGAAGGATTGTCGGTATGCTTCTGTGTCGGCTACAATCTCTCTGATTTTATCCTCATGGTCTCTTCGAGAGATATACGTAGGAGGGAGCAATATACTGCTTGACTCTTCGGTGAAGGTATGTTCTCGAAACTTTAACAAAAGCCCGTACCGAGCTACTGAGCGTCTCTCCTGCAGAGTCTTCCACTGGAGTTTATCTATCGTCTCCGTAACGCTTTCGAAATTACTAAATGATCCTGTAACGAAACGCGCTGCTCTCCATTGGATCTTCTCTATCTCTTCTATCAACCCTACCTGGTGCGGATCCCACACTGCTGAGCAGTATTCAAGCATTGGGCGAACAAGCGTACTGTAACCTACTTCCTTTGTTATCGGACTGCATTTCCTTAGGATTCTTCCAATGAATCTCAGTCTGGCATCTGCTTTACCGACGATCAACTTTATATGATCATTCCACTTTAAATCACTCCTAATGCGTACTCCCAGATAATTTATGGAATTAACTGCTTCCAGTTGCTGACCTGCTATTTTGTAGCTAAATGATAAGGGACCTATCTTTCTATGTATTCGCATCACATTACACTTCGCTACATTGAGATTCAATTGCCATTCCGTGCACCATGCGTCAATTCGCTGCAGATCCTCCTGCATTTCAGTACAATTTTCCATTGTTGCAACCTCTCGATACACAACAGCATCATCTGCAAAAAGCCTCAGTGAACTTCCGATGTCATCCACCAGGTCATTTATGTATATTGTGAATAGCAACGGTCCCATGACACTCCCCTGCGGCACACCAGAAATCACTCTTACTTCGGAAGACTTCTCTCCATTGAGAATGACATGCTGCGTTCTGTTATCTAGGAACTCCTCAATCCAATCACACAATTGATCTGATAGTCCGTATGCTCTTACTTTGTTCATTAAACGACTGTGGGGAACTGTGTCAAACGCCTTGCGGAAGTCAAGAAACACGGCATCTACCTGTGAACCCGTGTCTAAGGCCCTCTGAGTCTCGTGGACGAATAGCGCGAGCTGGGTTTCACACGATCGTCTTTTTCGAAACCCATGCTGATTCCTACAGAGTAGATTTCTAGTCTCCAGAAAGGACATTATACTCGAACATAATACGTGTTCCAAAATTCTACAACTGATCGACGTTAGAGATATAGGTCTATAGTTCTGCACATCTGTTCGACATCCCTTCTTGAAAACGGGGATGACTGTGCCCTTTTCCAATCCTTTGGAACGCTTCGCTCTTCTAGAGACCTACGGTACACCGCTGCAAGAAGGGGGGCAAGTTCCTTCGCGTACTCTGTGTAAAATAGAACTGGTATCCCATCAGGACCAGCGGCCTTTCCTCTTTTGAGCGATTTTAATTGTTTCTCTATCCCTCTGTCGTCTACTTCGATATCTACCATTTTGTCAACTGTGCGACAATATAGAGAAGGAAGGACAGTGCAGTCTTCCTCTGTGAAACAGCTTTGGCAGAAGACATTTAGTATTTCGGCCTTTAGTCTGTCATCCTCTGTTTCAGTACCATTTTGGTCACAGAGTGTCTGGACATTTTGTTTTGATCCACCTACCGCTTTGACATAGGACCAAAATTTCTTAGGATTTTCTGCCAAGTCAGTACATAGAACTTTACTTTCGAATTCATTGAAAGCCTCTCGCATAGCCCTCCTCACACTACATTTCGCTTCGCGTAATTTTTGTTTGTCTGCAAGGCTTTGGCTATGTTTATGTTTGCTGTGAAGTTCCCTTTGCTTCCGCAGCAGTTTTCTAACTCGGTTGTTGTACCACGGTGGCTCTTTCCCATCTCTTACGATCTTGCTTGGCACATACTCATCTAACGCATATTGTACCATGGTTTTGAACTTTGTCCACTGATCCTCAACACTATCTGCACTTGAGACAAAACTTTTGTGTTGAGCCGTCAGGTACTCTGTAATCTGCTTTTTGTCACTTTTGCTAAACAGAAAAATCTTCCTACCTTTTTTAATATTTCTGATGATGGAAGCCTGACTTCCGAATCGCGTCAATCTTAGTGTTTTACACTATAAACAAGTGGTTGAGCCGATATATTTTTTTAGCATTGATATTCACATCCACGACCTATTATCCATTATGGATAAAATCAGCCCGCATCTCGTGGTCTAGCGGTAGCGTTCTTGCTTCCCACGCCCGGGTTCCCGGGTTAGATTCCCGGCGGGGTCAGGGATTTTCTCTGCCTCGTGATGGCTGGGTGTTGTGTGATGTCCTTAGGTTAGTTAGGTTTAAGTAGTTCTAAGTTCTAGGGGACTGATGACCATCAATGTTAAGTCCCATAGTGCTCAGAGCCATTGAACCATTTTTTTGATAAAATCAAAGTAGAGACCATTTATTTATTCATCCGCACATTGTTATAGAGACTGCGGTCCAATACACGCTGTACCATGCAGCCGCAGTTAACAGTATGTGGTGAAAATGGTTCCACGTGCCTTAACGCCTGCGCGTGCACGCAGTAGCATGTTCTGTCTCACACGTTCACATCGGCCAGAGTGCATCCGAACAAAGGCAGCATGAATACGCTGCTCCAGTGTCTCCACATCTGGAATGGGCTCTGCACACACGATACATTTGATATGGACCCATAACCAGAAATCGTACGGACTGAGATCCGTTGAACGAGCAGGCAATGCAGCTGGACCCGATCGTCCGATCCAGCGACTAGGGAAGACACTGTTGAGATGCGTCCGGACGTTAACGGAAAAGTGGGCTAGGTCACCATCATGCAGCAGCCACATAACCCTTCGAATCATCAATGGCACTTCTTCCAGCAGCGGAGGCAAAGTCACCCGCAAGAAACGCCGATAGTTCCGGCCTGTTAGGTGGCGCGGATGAAAGACTGGTCCCAAAATTCAGTCGCCAGTAATCCCGGCCCACACATTCCGGCTGCACCGATACTGATGATTCGCTGTCACCATACCATGGAGGTTCTACATACTATCCCACAGATATCTGTATTGACATGGTCAACTTTTGTAGTCCTGTCGTCCTCAGTTGCGTGTAATATTACGATATATATTCATAATTTTTACTTATGGACCATCTGACAGCAACTGAACAAAACACAGTTTTAATGTCATATGCGTTTCGCCTTTATTTTCTGCAAGGCATCATTAGTGGCCTGGAGTACGTACATATGTTTGTTGTTTAATTTAAATTTTTGTCACTGTGCCTATAGGTTATAAACAGTTCTGGTGGTTGGTTTTTCCTATTAAGTAGTATTGTTTTGAACTGTACTTACAGGTTGCGTTGACAATTTCTTACATATTACGCTCGCGTTGCATTTTTGGTGTTGTTCTTCTTCTTATGAATGTCAATTTGCGGTTTTTTCCACATTCCACAGCAATATGAACTGAACGCTTCTTTCAATGCAATGTTCTCGTTTCCGTTGCTAACTGTCAAATCTTTTTGCCAAAGATCGAATGTTATTGCCAAAATTTCGAGTGTAATTATTGAACTATATGTGATCTGTTCGTATATGCATTTGCGTGTGCGTTTGTGGATACACGAACAGATCACAGATACTTCAATAATTACACTCGTAAGTTCGGCAATAAATGAAAACATTGCATGAAACAAGAGTTCAGTTCATAGTGCTGTGGAATGCGGAGAAAAACCGCAAATTGGCATTCATAAGAAGAAGAACAACACCAAAAATGCAACAGGAGCGTAATATGTAGGAAATTGTCCACGCAATCTGTAAGTACACTTCAAAACATTACTACTTAATAGGAAATACCAACCACCAGAACTGTTTATAACCTATAGGTACAGTGACAAAAATGTAATTAAATAGCAAACATGTTTACATATTCCAGGCCACTGATGATGCCTTGCAGAAACGCTTATGGCACTAAAATTGTGTTTTATTCAGTTGCTGTCAGACGGTCTATAAGCAAAAATTATGAATATAAATCGTAATATCCCACAGATGGCTGTTATGAAAGTTTAAGAAGCCATTCCGTGTAACGATCGGCGGGATGGGTCTCCTAATACAACCTTGCTGCACTCCGCCAGTTGCCATTTGGCTTTCCGTAAGTAAACACCATGTTGGTAGGCTCTCGAGTCGAATACGGAACCATTGTGTACAAAGCAGTATGACCAAGAGAAGGGAATCGGTCACAACATTACCAAGTACTATGGCAGGAGAGGGCGTTAGGGCGTGCCTTATGAGGAATAGTACCACGCTCTAGGAGGAAACCATGCACACAGTAGCTACGGCTGCATGGTACAGCGCGTATTAGACGGCAGTCTCTGTAACAAAGTATGATTGAATAAGTGGTGTCTAGGATGGAAACGATGCATTTCCGGACATACGTTCATTGGACATTTTTCTTCCGTATCCTCTTATCGATGAATCTCTAGAGTTTGTACACAGTGGAAAAATTCACGCTGTATATACAAGTGGTCAGAAAGGGTGTGAAAAACTTTGGTGTTGCTGGGTAGGTTGTGCTCCGAAGTAATTGTTCAGAAATTCGATACGTTGTGCCTTTTACGAGTAAATTAGCGACGAAATTAGCCAATCAGGCCGTTGGGCGCAAGTCCAAGCGGCCTGTCAGATACAGTTAGTGTCAGTTTTCTCATGGCGTACATGACAGCGCAAGAGACTGTTCAGCCTTTCGCTCGTGTTCGATCCTAATTACCGTCCAATGTCTAACTTTTGTAACTATCTCTTGCATCGTTTTAGAAAACCAAACGAAGAACGCGTTTGGCGACACCGTCACTGGTGGGCCATTTGAATTTGGGCGCACAATAGCCTGATTGGCTGACGTCAATGTTAAAAAAACCCGAAAACGGCGCAACGTATCAAATTTTTTCTTAACAATTATTTCTCAGGACAATGTACCCAGCAACACTCCTACAAGCATTTCAAAAGATGGTTCAAATTGCTCTGAGCAGTATAGGACTTAACTTTTGAGGTCATCAATCCACTAGAACGTAGAACTATTTAAGCCTAACTAACCTAAAGACATCACACACATCCATGCCCGAGGCAGGATCCGAACTTGCGACCGCAGCGGTCGCGCAGTACCACACTGTAGCGCCTCGAACCGACATGCATATCAGGCTGTTTCTTACCACCTTGTATATGCAGGTTGTTTCCGAGGTGGTGTTACAATGTAGGGTAAGCGACCCTGGTCCAGAAACGAGCGAGTCCAAAGTTAAAAGCGAAACTTGATCTAATACCTCTGAAAGTGGACTTCTTCTGCTGCAAGCTCTTTGCTTTCTATACTTTTGGCGGAGGTAGCATGGACCGAAACAAGAAAAAAATAGACAGTAAACATGGATTCTAAAGTGAATATCGTACAAGTAACGAGCATTTATTCGTTTTTGCTACTGTGAAAAACGCAACTCTTCTAATGAACAAGTCCTCATAGCTCCTAAGGTATGCATTTTAGGGCTCGTGTTTATGAGACTTTTTCTTCTTTTAGTCGGTCGTATCTCCCCACAAAGAGCTAGCAAGAGGACACTGTTAATAGTTATCATAACCAGGGTCATTTAGCTGTAATTGATACATTGTCCTGTCTGCATCGTCTGTGAAGGTTTGTAGCATTATCACTAAATTACTCTACACAGAGTCGTAAGGCGCAATTCCTTTGAATTTTCAGCAGATAAATACAATTTCGTTTCTGCGTTGTGTAGCTTTAGTCAGCCACAATAAGTACTGCTCATTGCGTCTTTCATGCGACGCCCTTTGTCGACGGAAAGCGTCAGCTTCGTCCCCGTTTCCAACAAATGTTTTTTAAAATTGGAAATTTTATGTGACCATTCGACAGAGCGGTCGTCGCTAATTACACTAGTGTGATACTCGTTTCATCGTTATGTATCAATACGGAAGGAAAACACAATGAACACCCTGTACTCTAGGAGCGACTGAGCAGCGCTGGTGCATGGAGGTAGCAGTCGGCGTGGGTTAACACTGTGCTGTTCTGGTTATTCTTCGTGGTTTACTGTTCTGGTTTATAATGGTTCAAATGGCTCTGAGCACTAAGGGACTTATCATCTGAGGTCATCAGTCCCCTATAACGTAGAACTACGTAAACCTAACTAACCTAAGGACATCACACACACCCATACCCGAGGCAGGATTCGAACCTGAGACCGTAGCAGTCGCGCGGTTCCAGACTGAAGCGCCTAGAGCCCTCGGTCACCGCGGCCGGCTTCCGGTTTATATATTTTGATGAAAGAACATTGCACTAGAGTAATTTTAGACCAGTCTATCGAGAGGGCAAGAAAAATTTCACTATGGTGGGAAGCAGGCTGCATCGCCTAATGTGGTCCGTATCCTCGTATCCTTCTAGCAATGTTTATCTACTTGAACGGTGAGACATTTTTCCAGATTACCGATTTCCATACTTTGAATGTTAAGTGCATTTTCTTTAAGTGATTATAGTTATCACTCTGTTTTCTCCTTTCTCAGCGATCACCGGCCCTGTAGACCACGCGCTGCATCAACGATCGATCTGCTTCCACCGCCTTCTATATCTCGCTGCCTCTCTCCACCCTGCAGAAATTCCTAATGCTGCGATGTCCTTCTCTATGTCATCTTTCCACCTTATACGTGGTCGACCCAATGGTCTTGTTGCCTGGAGAATTCCTTGAAATGCTTTCTTGGTGATTCTGTTGTTTTCCATTGTGGTCACATGTCCCGCCCATTGCAGTCCCCTACTTTTTAATTTCTGAATGATAGTTGGTTGCTTCATTAACTGATAAATTTCATTGTTCTTTCGAATTCCCCATACGCCATTCTCCAACACAGGTCCCCAGATTTTTCTCATTACTTTTCTTTCGAAAACATTCAGTTTTTATCTTTCATTCTTTGTAAGCGTCCAGCTGTCTGAACCGTACAGTACTATGGGGCAGATAATAGTGTTGAATATCAATCTCTGAACTTCACTGCTACCTGGTACCCATCCATGCACAGTTGCATCATCCTAATGATATTACTGGGTATACTAAATTCTCGTAATAGGAATCACAGAAAACCTAAATCTGGATGGACGAATTTGAAGAGACGCACTCCAGAATGACATTCCAGTGTCTTTAACACTGCAGCACCTCGGTCAATGTCCATTGTGAAGAGATTGTTTCGGATAATACAGCTGCTCACTTGTTTTTGTGCAGACTGCAGCTGGTGAGTAATCAGTCGTACTGCGTGCAGTATACCTGCTGTTACGACGTGACGGTGCACGTCCCACTTTAAGTACCTGCGATGGCCTCATGGCCAACGAGATATGTGGGTCCTGCAACAACTTTGTGATGTGACACTAGTAGGCTTGTCCGTCACACTTCTTGAAAGCTCGGCTCCGGGCAGAGCCCATGGGAAATCAATATGTAATTGGAATGGTACCCACTGAAGGACTTAAATTTCTCGTGCGCTGTCGAGGGCTTATATGCTTTTAGACGTGCAGTCAAAAATTATTAAACTCGTCTGAAATAACCATTCTCTCACCGCCGAAGACGGCTGCTGCCACTTGTAAGACCTACAGTGTCAGAAGCTCTGACTTATGCGCCACGGCTAGTCTTTCTCTTGGCCCTCGGCTTGCCTCTTGTGACGTCATTTATTGCTACACACAGGTACGGGCAGTTGGCCGCTGTCGCTCCACAGTGCAAATTCCAGTGTGAAACTTTGTGTGTAATGCGTAAACCGTCATACATTGTGCATTTCACGCATATTACAAGAGCTGTTCGGAAAGTGAGGAACGATTGGTCGCAAAATGGAAAACACTTAAAATCCCATGATATTTGCACAGATGTGTTGAGCATTGTCTCTAGTATGACCATAGATGGCGTCACGTCGCCTTTCTCAGTTCTGAGCGCACAGTGAGAGCGAAGAGCTGCCTGGAAAATGGTGATTACCGACAAGTTTGGCTGCCTGCCGTGAATTTTAGCCTTATGTCATGCAATCCACGTAACGGAACTGACATGCATTTCCTTCTTCAAGACAATTCTCGGCCGGACACTGCAGGGGTAACGGAGCGTTTTCGATAGGGAATGTTGATCGTCCACCATACAGCTCTGACTCGGCTCCATCTGATTTTCACCCCTTCTCAAATTAGCCGTTGGCTATGAAGACAACAATTTGTCACAAACAACGAGGTGCAGTCCAGCGCAGAAAATTGGCGGAAAGCACAGGACACTGCCTTATATGACGATGGTCTTTGAAAGTTGTTACAACGTTACGACAGATGTCTAAGACGAAGCGACGACTATGCAGAGAAGTAACTGGAAGGTGTTGCTAAATAAAACAGTTTTGCTTTCACTGCGACGGCCGCGGTGGTCTAGCGGTTCTAGGCGCTCAGTCCGGAACCGCGCGACTGCTACGGTCGCAGGTTCGAATCCTGCCTCGGGCAGGTTAGTTAGGTTTAAGTAGTTCTAAGTTTTAGGGGACTGATGACCACAGATGCTAAGTCCGATAGTGCTCAGAGCCATTTGAACTTTTTTTTTCTTCTTTTGCTTTCACTGTTGGTATCATCTCGCGACTGATCGTTCCTTAACTTCCAAACAGCCCTCGTATGTTATGATGTGGAGCAAATATGAAGGAAGAGTAAATACTACATACATGCTTCACCAATAATATTTTATGTGCAACAGACTTTCAAAGCGATTACTTCCATCTCTTTTGAGCTCTTGTGAATTGTGCCGCCTTGGAGTTTCATCTGATGTCAGAAACAACTTTTATATCACATAGTACAGAAAGACACACAGAGAGAAAAACGAGTAAAAGTAAACCATTACACAGAAATCTGCATTTATTTCGAAAATGTGTACAACTTCCATTTATAGTTGTTTATAGTCCGATTCTTCCTTATATCAGTATAATTTTTTGCGAAAATGTTTCCAAAAATGTGACATTATCTTATAGTCACTTCCATCTCCGTAGCACAAGTACATGGAAAAGAGAGTACAGTAAATTGTCATTTTTAGAAGCTGTTTAAACACTTATCTGTTCCTTGTGTTGCTTAGGAATGAACTTTCAACGCAATCAGACATAAATGTTTGAAACACCTTATATCTTCCAACTACAATCTGAAATATTAAATCACGTCCTTGATTGAGTAAATATTAATTATAGCTGTGTACCCCATTTACAGTGAACTCATCACGACTGGAAAAAAGGACCTTTTACAACTTTTAACAATTAATGTGATGCACACTCTCCTATGTCGCACCTTAGACTTAATTCACTCTGAGAGGTTTTTATGTTGATGAACATGCGTTGAATGAATATCAGAAATTTGTTTATAAGGAGTTTCTGCAGAACACAGTATCAGGTTTTTTACACAAAAGTCCGTAGACAAGGAAATCTCTTTTTTAACACACCTAATATTTTTAGTTTTTCTCAGGATATAAGCTTCGGAAATTAGTGCTTTCCTGAGTTTGTGGCCAGTTTTCTGATACGAGTACACAAATCCGAAAACAAATTCAACTCTAGAATTGACAAACGCAGCTGATGGCCCTCACAGAAATGTTAAACGCTTGCTGAAAGAACGAACCCCACATCATAGTCCACGTGATTTCCAGAAGTGCAGCGAGACTCCACATGGGACTAGCCCTAGCTTGGCGCCGGTTTTGTGACGTCACGCGTGTTACACGTCAGTTGGTAGCAGGCTCTATATACCACACGCAATGGCCAAATCCCGTCAATTATCAGCAGTTCTTCACAGCGATGGCGTTTTTCCCTTGACAGGGGGCAGCTGGAAACGCCGGAGCTTGCAAGATACCACAGGGACATACAGGCATGTCGTAGACGACAGTGGTTTAGCAATGACCGAATGTGTTAATTTCGTGCTTCTTAAGTACCCTGGGCCTTCAGTGCCGCATATACGGCTACTGAAAGATCTGACGGTATCACATGTCGAACTATCCCTTCAGCCATGTGTAGTAAGGAGCGCTCTAACTGATTCACGTCTTCCGTTATTTCGCTAGATCGCTTGAGGCAAATCCTGGATGGTTTCTGATGTGTTCTTACTGCCAAGAAGGATATGAACGACAGACTAAGGTTTTGCCGATGTTAGTATAACAGAGGCACTACCCTCCAAGTTCACATCAGGCAGGCGTTGTAAAACTATAACTACTGAAACAATTGTAAGTGCTAAGGACACACTTGTATTTGAAATCACATATCCATAACTCCAAGCTCGATATACAATGCAATGCAAGTCTGTAACACTCTAGCCTGTGCCTGATTACACAATTCAATGTCTACTTGATGTGACGCTGCGTAGAGTGTCAATCCCTCATTCGTAGGTTGCACGGTGGGACTGGAGCTGTAGCAGCTACTGTGTCTGGACTCACTCGAACGCTCTCACTGCTGGCTAACCCTCCGCTAGATAACACACACACTGCTTAAGCCGCAGGGATCGACTCAGATACTGTAATAGCGCGGAGTGATACACTAGTTCCGTACTACTGGCTGATAGAGTGGAGTGATACTACAGCCCCCTACAATTGGCTGCACGTGACGAGTGACGTTCAACGTAGTCCATTGCCGTAGGTGACCTCTGAAGAGGGCAGCCGGAATACCTGCGTACTAGCGGTCACCTCTCGTGGCTGAAGGGTAATGCACTTGATAGGAGGTGCGAGCCGGTCTCACAAAAGTTTCGTTGAAAGGGAACAGCCGGTTTCCTTCTCGAATCTGAGCTTGTGTTCCAATAACTGCGCCGTACAAGGTGTATTAAACAATTACATTTCTTTCTTCGAACTCGGCAGATACTATTAATACAGTTACTCGTATGTTTATGTGTTAGAAGCAAGTGTTCGGTTTGTTGACTCTGTCAGCCGTAAGCACTATAGACTTCAACATAAAATGACTACCAATTTCATTTTGGAACAAGCTATGTTGACTGCATGGCGTTCGACCGGTTGGTCAGTGACAAACAAGAAAGCCGATGCATAATGTAGGACGGGGCTTCGCAATGTTCTAATACTTCAATATCTGTTGGTCACATACGTCCTAATTTTTTGAAGCTGCTGGATAAAGAATGAGTTAAAATTGAACAGCTCATTATTCCGTTTTACTAGGAACTTCCTTAGCACTTAGGTTACAATGGAATATTTGAGAACCTTATTCATATCGAAATTTGTTTACACAAAAGACATGAATGCGGTTCACAATGTCAGAAACAGTGTTTCAGCAGGGATAATTTTTGTGTTAGAAAACACCACGACAAAATTAGTACTACAGTACAATGATCGACCGTGTAAGCGCAGGTTGATTGTATCCACTCTGACACTCTCATCATGTTGGAATTAGCGAGTCCGGTTTCTTTAGAAATCTGCCTTCCTCAACGAAAACCACATACAATCTCTGATACTTTTGTTCCGTGAATTATGACCAAAACATAAACAGTTCTTCCGGCTCACGAGTTGCAAACCACTCAAGTGGGATACTACTGTGCTGAAGAATAACATCATTTCCAAGTCATCCACAATAACTATCAACAATGTACGTGATAATATTCGGAACAGGTACTTCTGAACGTCTTCGTGTATATTAGCGTGGCAGTAGCATGATCATTCTGTTTCCAAGGAACAATGAAGATCTAGTTCTTGTGGCAACATGGACGGTATCCGTGGCCAGAATAGTAACAAACAGAGATCTATAAATACAATACCTCCGTTGCATCACAAGCATTATGTTCGGATGCCTAAAACGACCATTAGAGGAAAGTCTTCAAAACTCTCTGGAGAGTCTGTCTCCGTGTTAAAAGTTCTAGCCTGGCATTCGTCAATAGGGAGCGTTCCGGAATCCCAGATTTCCTTTTCTGTGGTTTCCAAACGCTGTGGCTCATTTCGGAAAACATGATGGTTTCATTCAGAGTTCTTCGTCTGTCTGATTATTTCCATCACATCAAGTCGAAGACGAGGCGTTTCATCCTGGTTAACAACGCGTATTCAAATTCTTCTCTCCATGCAGTAGCTGCACAGATGCGTTGAATACGAGAGTAAATGTGCAGGCCTGGCTTCGCAGTTTCTCGTGTTTCAAATCCATTCGTCAACGCGCGTTGCGTCATCGGCTGACTGATTTGTAATTTCCGGACACGACGGTCTCGCCTTCAGAACAAACGCTGCGTAGAACCCACCACAACATAACGTCGGAAATGAGCGGTATTTAGGATTCAGCAGGACGTATTGCCAACTTCGTCCCTTGATGTGTATCGTTTTGCTCGCCTTTGTTCCGCCTGGACATATTACATCGTTCAATGGTCACGTTTGTAATCTGCGTGCAGCGAAACATGTGTATGTTCCACAACCTACTTTAGACAAACTTGGCACTCATATCACTTTCTGTCTGGGAAGAACCACTCTGAGGAAAGAACCACCTACCTCTCAAAAGTGTGAGGATGGAGTTGAAAAAGTCCCATATCTCACGATGTACAAATACCCAGACTTTATTCATCCAGTATTTGACAATGACAGCACGTACTGACATGCCACAATCTTTGTGTATTATTTCAGACTTTTCTCCCACTGACCTCATCTACAAAAGCATGAACGAAAAAAAAAAACTATCACTTACTACATTTTAGCGATTCATGCAATCAAACTACTGAAGCAGGCATGACGTTTTGACTTATAACTTTTTTACTCCTAATTCTATAAGCCGCTCGGAATGGCCGCGGGGTTTGAGAGGCCATGTCAGGAATTGCGCGGCCCCTCCTGCCGGAGGTTCGAGTCCTCCTTCAGGCGTGGGTGCGTGCGTGTTGTCCCTAGCGTAAATTAGTATAAGTAATGTGTAAGTCTAGGGACCTATGAACTCAGCAGTTCGGTCCCTTAGGAATTCAGACGCATTTTTCCTAATTGTACTCCCGACACATTTGCAGATAGTTTCAAATATGCCACTGAATGTACTACGGAATTACATCATTGTACGACACATATTTGGGGAGGTATGACGTCATAAACACTGTGATGCCTAGAAAACAGCCGCATAGTGCATGAACTTTTAATTATTTATTTATTTCCTGCTAAATCTATTCTCAATGTATTTCGCAGACAATATCTACACATGCCACTGAATGCAACTGCAAATTTATATCTTTGTACGACGTATAGTTCAGATAATATGACATCATACACATAGAGAAGCGTAAAAAAATGCCGCATCGTGCATCACGTTGTAAGTAGGTTGTTTAGGTTTTTTTTATTGGTAACGCCGCCGCCACGTAGCGCTCTGTATGAAAATCACTGGCTGTGCCGTGTGCAGTCTGTGGCTGGTTGGCATTGTAATACTCGCCATTGCATCGTTGGGCAGTGGGCTGAACAGCGCGTAGCGTTGCGAAGTTGGAGGTGAGCCGTCAGCAGTGGTGGACGTGGGGAGAGAGATGGCAGAGTTTTGAAATTTGTAAGAATGGATGTCATGAACTGATATATACACATGACTTTTAACGTAAATACATGGTTTGTTCTCTATTAAAATCTTTCATTCGCTAACTATGCCTATCAGTAGTTACTGCCTTCCGTAGTTTGAATCTTTTATTTAGCTGGCAGCAGTGGTGCTCGCTGTATTGCAGTAGTTCGAGTAACCAAGATTTTTGTGAAGTAAGTGATATGTGAAACGTATAGGTTAATGTTAGTCAGGACCATTCTTTCGTAGGGATTTTTGGAAGTCAGATTGCGTTGCGCTAAAAATATTGTGTGTCAGTTTAAGCACAGTCTTGTATAATTTTTCTAAGGGGACGTTTGAACGTTTCAGTTTATTACTTCTTTCCTATTAATCCTTTTCGCAACATATTTCGCATACAGTGTTTACGTATACCACTGAATGTGCTTGCAAAATTATACGATTCTACGCCTCAAAATTCGTGAGATATGGCGCCATACACTTTGATGTCAGTGAAACCTGCAGGGCGATATTCTCTAGAGATACAGGCAAAATGTGTGTACAAATATGTGGAAAACACTATAAATATATGTCAGGTGTGCGTACACGAAAGACGTCCAGGTGAAAAGCACCTCTCTAACCCCTAGATCGATTTTTACCAACCTTGGTACACATATTACTTAGTATCTGAAACGAAATTCTAGGGTGGGTGATGGACAGAGAATGAGTAGAAGGAAGAGATGGAAAGACAAAGAGGGGAAAGAGGAGACTGACAGAGAGAGGGCATGACAATATGGACAGAGAGAAGGGAAGGAGGGCACTGGGAGGGATTAGGAGGAGATGAACAAAGAGATGGGAGAGGAGATTATGACAGATGGAGGGGAGGAAGAGATGGATAGACAGAAGGAGGGGGAGGAGGACGATGAGGAGGAGGCGAACAGAGAAAGGGACACTAGCAGATGGAAGGAACTTTATGTTGATGAGATGAAGAGCGAGAGAGAAGAGGAGAGGAGGAGATGGACAGAGAGTTGGGGACAAAGGAGGTGGACAGAGAGAGGGGGAGTAGATGGACAGCTAGAAGGGAGAGATGAGACGTACAAAGATAGGGGGAGGAGGGGGTGGACAGTTCAGGGGAAAAGGAGATGGAAAGACGAAAGACTAGGAAATAGGAAGAGAGAGAAAGATGAGATAGGTAGAGAAGAGGAGAAAGACGCAGAGGAGGAGAGAAAGAGAAGAAGATTAGAAGGATAGAAGTTTCGAACAAATACATACCTCGACAATGCTGGGAACTCAGCTAATTGTACATAAAAGTAACGGTTTCCTTCTGTTTAGTGGATTTCGATATAGTGCTAGGTACTGGAGCGGAGTGCGCAGTGCCTGTAGGGAAAAATGAACTACAAGGTTGACAAATTCTGGTAGAGCGATAAGTTGACCCCATGGCCCTCCAACCTAATCAGCCAGTTACCGATCTACAGTTCCAAGTTGCCTGTCTAACGGCATCAAGGAGCAACAGATATTTGAATTTCGGTACTTCATGTAATTATTGACCGAATTAAAATATTTAAAATCTTATCATGATCTACTCATGTACTCATGTACTGGCTCAATAAATTATTAGAACCTCTCCCTCTTCTAACAGTCTAGGAGGTGCATGAGGTATCGAGACTTTTAATATTTCTTAGTCTACTTAATATTGAGATATAATTAACACTGTCCATTGAATAGCTTTAGAGGAAAGAACGACAGATACCTAGAACCACCGACGTGATATTTTGGTCCCAATGAGTGAACTAGACGCTGCCAATTCGTTTTTGGTATGCGATATTTCATGTGCCACTACTCTCCCTTGCACAAGCTGAAAGTGCAGCGTCTTTGACTGAATAAGACTTTGTAAAAGATGAGGTGTAATACTTAACTGAGGTCGAATCCTTTTGTTTTATTGAAGAAACTGTTCTTAAACATATAAAAATGAGCGTAAACACAAGCACATACAGCGTTAGGAGGTGAAGAATGGTCATTGCTCTCTTGTCAGACTTAAAGAAGAGAGACACAGCAAACTATCAAACTATGTTCATTCCTGGTTCATACGTCTGTGTCGATGACCAGTAGTTCGTGTCCATGTACTGATGTCTGTTCAGCAATTTCATGGCTTCAAGACATAACAAATATGGGCAGAAATATTAGATGACTGGTTATAAGGGTTCCAAAGATGTGTTAAATCCTTTCCTGTAGCTTGATAAAGGTGAAATTCGCCCCTGTGATGAATGAGTTGGTGGCTTTGTAGTCAACAAACTTGTACGACCATACCTAAACAAATGAATATATTTATTTTACATGTGACAACTCCTTTACTACACTTTCATTAGCACGACATCTGAAAGCGAACGAAACAAATGGTTCAAATGGCTCTGAGCACTATGGGAGTTAACATCTGAGGTCATCAGTCTCCTAGAACTTACAACTACTTACACGTAACACATCCATGACCGAAGCGGTCGCGCGGTTCCAGACTGAAGCGCCTAGAAACGCTCGTCCACAGCGGCGGGCGGAATGAAACAAATCTAAACAGAATTAGAACGGAAGTGCCTCAGTGCATGAAGAAAACTCGTGAGAATCCATACAGGCGAGTAACTTCCAGAAACGATCATATGATCCTCACAGTGTATTACGGAAAGTCAGGAAAGAATGTAATAGTCCTCAGTTCCTTGCATCTATATGTACAAATTGGAACTGACACAAAGTCGAAGTTCGATAGTGTGACGTGCTTCAATGAAACTGTGTACTGACTAAATGTTGTTCACAAGACTGCCTGCAAGTATTCATCGAAAGTTGGCGGAAACAGATGGCTTGTTCATAATTCTTATAGTGTTCTAGATTAGTCAGACATTAATGCTTGAGTTATCTAACAGACGTAAGAAACATCAAAATAACAAGACGAGATTTACTTCTGAAGAACATCCGAAAGTTTGCCCAGAAACCAGTGTCACAACTCTACCTACTCACGTTGAAATTATCAAACGTAGGTGGAAGTCATCTGTAATGAGCGAAGAAAAGAAAATATAAATGTGCTTCATGTGGCAAACCAGATAGAATTGTGTTTTTGCAGATTCGTATGTGTGCTGGTTGGCGAATGTGTGTGTGTGTGTGTGTGTGTGTGTGTGTGTGTGTGTGTGTGTGTGTGTGTGTGTGTGCACACATTGCAAAGTCCAGTCTACAGACAATGATGATGTGTAGGTATCTAAATGGAACGTATTTACTTTCTCAGACTGTAGCGTTTACCTTTAGATAAACTTTATGAAAGTGGAGAGCTGCTTTAGACTATGTTAACTTATTGATTCTGTGCAGCCTGTTCCTGCCTGCTCTTAGAAATTAAAAAATAAAACTGGCCTGAAGAATAGAGTTATAGTGTACAAAAAAAGCACAACAGAGGAAAGCTAATGCAGTACTAACTTCAACATAGCAGATGTTAGAAAGGACCACGATTCACCTCTAGGCACTTTTGGGCACAGGTCAGCCAGTTGCTGAAGGTGGATCGAAGCTGGCCTTCTGGAATTGCTGCAGCTTCATCAGAAGTGTTCTGCTGCAGTGCTTGAAATCCATTAGAGGTGTTGCGATATACATTAGACTTGAGATCTCCACACACATCAGGAGACCTGAATGGCCACGTAGAGGCGCTAGCAGACTGACCTCTGCTAACAACTCCGTCAGGCGTGTAGATTGTGGAAATATGCTCCAAGAATCGGCCGGCAGTGTAGGCAATTTCTCCATCCTGTTGGAAGTAACTGTAGGCCTTTTACTCCTCCGTTAGTGTTGGCACAAATGGTTTGAAAATGTGTCCACTCGTACAGGCCACTTTTATTTACCCCACCCTGCTTCTACATATACGTCTACATCCATACTCCGCAAGCCACCTGATGATGTGTGGCGGAGGGTATCTTGAGTACGTTATCGGTTCTCCCTTCTATTCCAATGTCGTATTCTTCGTGGAATGGAAGATTGTCGGTATGCCTCTGTATGGGCCCTAATCTCTCTCATTTTATCCTCATGCCCTCTTCGTGGGATATACGTAGGAGGGAACAATATACTGCTTGACTCCTCGGTGAAGGTATGTTCCCGAAACCTCAACAAAAGCCCGTACCGAGCTAATGAGCGTCCCTCTTGCATAGTCTTCCACTGGAGTTTATCTACCATCTCTGTAACTCTTTCGCAATTACTAAATGATCCTGTAACAAAGCGCGCTGCTCTCCGTTGGATCATCTCTATCTCTTCTATCACCCATATCTGGTACGGATCCCACACCGTTGAGCAGTATTGAAGCAGTGGGCGAACAAGTGTACTGTAACCTACTTCCTTTGTTTTCGGTTTGCGTTTCCTTATGATTCTTCCAATGAATCTCAGTCTGGCATCTGCTTCACCGACGATTAATTTTATATGGCCATTCCATTTTAAATCACCTCCAATGGCTACTCCCAGAAAGTCTATGGAATTAACTGCTTCCAGTTGCTGACCTGCTACATTGCAGCTAAATGATAAAGGATCTTTCTTTCTATGTATTCGCAGCACATTCCACTTGTCTACATTGAGATTCAATTACCATTCCCTGCACCATGCGTCAATTAGTTGCAGATGCTCCTGCACTTCAGTATAATCCTCCACCGTCACAGCCTCTCGATAAACGACAGCATCATCCGCAAATAGCCTCAGTGAACTTCCGATGTTATCCACAAGGTCATTTATGTATATTGTGAATAGCAACTGTCCTGCATTTGCACATTTAAACTGACTTGGACAAAAAAATACTGACTATTTGGTATTAAGATAATATAACAGGTTATTCGAGTGTCTATTTGTTACAGAAAAACTCATCACCAGAAAATAAAGAAGACCAACATTAAGTTGTAAACGCATGTACTAGTGATAGAACATTTTTGTCACGACGGCGATTTTAAGCAGCTTAGAGATTTTGGAGGTTCTGGTGTTAAATTTGGAAGCTGCGTTCATCTCATTAGATAGTGTAGCTCACAACGCACATGTTATCCACATCCGGTAATTGCGTACATTTGTTGAGACAGCATAGCTCACAGGACACAGTTTACCCAGACTTCATTTGTACAGTGTTTTAGAGTGAGAGCACTTTCCGACTACCAACATCTCAACATATAATTTCAAGCCCTTACGAAAAGTTTTCTCGCTGACAGGCCCCACAAAATGAGTAACGGAAGAATGTTCATGGCTTACTATATTTTCGTTGGCACTGCAATAAAATTTCTGTATAACGCATGACGTTTTCACTTAATATTTTTTGATTACTACCTCTTTCCACAACAGATTTTCAGGCAGTATCTGCACACACTACAAAACATATTTACAAAATTACTTGATTGTACGACACATGGTTCAGTAGATATTACGTGAATAACTAGCTTTTCTTAAAATAGAGCGCAAACTGTCGACATTACACACATCCAGTGTTATATAATGAGATTACTAAACAGACGACTGAAGTTTTATGAACAGGCCTTCGATTCTTTAAAGAATCAGCAGTATGGGCGTTGCTGGTAAACACTAGAATGCACACAAACAAGTACTCACAGAGCAACGGAAAGCGAAAACGGAGACAAAATGTTTCCAGATCGCTCACACTCTTTAATAATACACGCTTCGCATAACATACGACAGCATGAGATAGCTCTTTGGATGTCCATCGAAACTGACAGCATTGGGACGACTACTCAAAAGTAAATCGATACGTTCACTCCATTCTGACTCAGCAATGAAAGGACAAAGGCACAAAATTGTTTTTTTTATTTTTATTTTCTCAAAACAACGAGCGTTGGTAGCCTCTTGTTTTGGACGAAACAACGTCAGCCATACGTCGTATCAGGGAAAAGTTTCCCTTCGCTGTTTACACTCTACCGATCGAAACTCGTTTTTGCGGAGCTGAAAGGCTTTTGCGGCTAGACAATCCCCCCCTGTTGTTCGCTTACTTACCTGTCGACGACAGCGGAGAATGAGAATATGGAGGCCGCGTTTTAACAGAAAATTGACTGACCTCACCGCCAGAAGGTATCCACAATTTAGTCCTGCCTCACGAAGAACACCTGTTCATACCTGTGTAGCACCATCTGCTGGTCTGGTTTTCAGAGAAATTGTTTGTGTAACTAGAATAACATTTTTGTCGTTGATTTAAAATATACATGGACGATATGGAAACAGATTTTGCTGTGCAAATGAAAGGATACAGCGGCCCAGAAAGAGAATACTTTTATTACAACTGAATCCACACCCTGACTATGTTTGAACACGACATTCGCTGGTTAAAGCGCTGTCTTTGGATTCCAGTTTCGAAGAACGGCGCTGTCTCTCAGGATAACCTAGAGATAACAGGTTTTAACCTAAGTATGTAACGCGTCTGTCCGTTATGCTGAGCGTATAGGAATAGGCGTTACCATCTCTTAAATCCGTACCACGTGTCAACATGCATCTCTATTGTCTGTTACTGTACCAGGACGATACCTATACTGGGAACACATTTCCAGATGGCGTTGTTAGCAAGTGCGCTGTTACTATTTCACCATTTCTTGCACTCTCGTCCTCAACAATGTGAGTTTAAATACGTTGAACAATCTCGAATTTTGTGTGCAAGGCCGTCATCCCTCGCTGCGTCGGAAAATCTGGCTATGTTCAAGAAAGCGGGTGATTTGGTTTCTAGACGTACTGAATCGTCCCTCTGCGTGCAGCACTCACGACGAGATTGTGGACTCGGTGAAAACCGCAAACTAGATACGCATTGGCCGAAATCGCAACGTTCGAGAAGTACGGCTGAGTAAATAAAGAAGTACTTTCAGTTTAAAGACAGGTTAAAACAACTGACAAATCTTGTCTAATTTAAATTAAATATTGGAGAGCCAGAAACAATCTGTCGAAGCCGTGTTCATGGGCAAGAGAAGGAAGGAATGGTTACATAATAGCTATATATTCGATAGGTTTTGTGGATACTGGTCCCATGGCCGTGTGAAATGTTTAAGCTTCTAAGTCAATACAATAAAAAAATGGTTCAAATGGCTCTAAGCACTATGGGACTTAACATCTGAGGTCATCAGTCCCGTAGACATAGAACTACTTAAGCCTAAGGACATCACGCACATCCATGCCCGAGGAAGAATTGAACCTGCGACCGTAGCAGCAGCGCGGTTCCGGACTGAAGCGCTTAGAACCGCTCGGCCACTCCGGCCGGCCAATATAATCAACACATATGGTCTGTTACATCACATATTTCGGGAACTCGTAAAATCAGTCTGTATGTTTGTTTGTCCATCTGTTAAGACCTCTTTCTCTCAGTAATGGGAATAGGTACCAAGTTGAAATTGATGTCATCTACTGAGGTGCACGGTTCCTTGGCAGAGTAAAAAGTGTCTGCAACTAAGTCAATAGAATCAAAAGATGTATCTATGTATGTCACATTATTTGATGCTCATAAACTCACTCATCAAAATGTATAGGGTACTTTTCTAGATCGAGAATCACAAAATTGAGGAAGAAGCAAGGTTTCACTTTAAATATGCAATAAAAAACCGCAAATTTTCAACTTGTTGTCATCATATCTATAAAACTCCCGCTTGAAACCGAGATGTCATGGGATCGCGAGAAGTAGTGAGATCGAATGTCGGTCGGAGCATGGGTTTTCAAACTATATTTTATTACCTCATTTTCTAGGTTTACATTTTATATCGCGTCCGCAAACGTTAGTTGTTTTCAATAACTTTTGGCAGTACTGCAGAACGCACAGCAGATAGTAAGATTACGGTTCCTACAACCGAGCGAGTTGGCATAGTAGATAGCACACTGTAATCGCATGCGGGGACGTTCGGCCATGCTGATTTAGGTTTTCAGTGACTTCCCTAAATGGCTTCAGGTAAATCCTGGGATCGTTCCTTTAAACGGGCACTGCGACTTCCTTCACTATCCTTCCCTAATTCGATGGGACTAATGACCTCGCTGTCCTCTCAGAATCAAACAACCAACAGTTCCTAAGCTGGCTGAAGTGGCCCTGGAACATCTGGCGTTGCTGGTAGACGGTAGGGTGAGGTGCTGTGACTCGCTGTGGGAAAGACGGTTACGCTAGCGCAAGATACGTAGGAAAACCACAGCCACTCTCGCACGAAACAAATAATTTTGTTTAATCAATACTTACTTTTTACACTACAGATATTAGAAGCCTACTGGTCATAAATGTTTTCTTACAACAATATTACGACCCGACAGAGTTATCGTTTCGATGAACAAATGAGTTACGTCTAAGGTAACGAATTTATACGAACAGCTGCTATTTTTCACAATTGTAAATAAGAAATATAAACTGCGCGCCATAGTCACTAGTTGCCGATACGATATATACGATATTTTTATTTTATTTGTTCATATTTGGCTTTGGGCAACAAAGACCTTGCAGCCAATAGTAGTTACAAGGGAGGCGTATTAACAGAACTGCAATATCCGCAGGAGAACATTAAAATATTTCGACACAAATTCTTAATGTAAAATAAAAACACTAAAACACCAGCCTGCCAGCAGTAATTGCAACAGTGCCAAATTAACGTTACTGTAGTTCTAACAATAGAATATATTAAAAACAAAGATTCCATGACTTACCAAGCGGGGAAGCGCTGGTAGATAGGCACAATATAAAAACACACAAACACACACACAAAATTTCGAGCTTTCGTAACCCACGGTTGCTTTGTCAGGAAAGAGGGAAGGAGAGGGAAAGATGAAAGGACATGGGTTTTAAGGGAGAGGGTAAGGAGTCATTCCAATCGTGGGAGCGGAAAGACCTTAGGGGGAGGGGGGGGACGGATAGATATACACTCGCACAGACACACACATATCCATCCACATCCTTTCATCTTTCCCTCTTCTTCCCTCTTTTGTAATGAAGCAACCGTGGGTTGCGAAAGCTCGAAATTTTGTATGTGTGTTTGTGTGTTTGTGTGTTTTTTTATTGTGCCTGTCTACCAGCGCTTCCCCGCTTGGTAAGTCATGGAATCTTTGTTTTTAATATATTTTTCCCATGCGGAATATATATATATATATATATATATATATATATTCTACGTGTGCAGCGAAAAGGGAAGAAGATTGTTGCAGGCGACGTAGGACGACCATGTACAGGAGGGCGAGCGGTCAGGACCTGTGAGTAAGGCGTCCAGGGCTCTCGTTAAGTGACAGAACAGAAAATCATGTCAAAGAAGGAGAATATATTTCAATGTAAGTTATACTATGGGTGCGCTTACGGAGGAAGTTACCAGCTTTAGGGCAGTCTAGGAGGACGAACAACTACATAAGTGGGCAACCGAAGGGGAGGCGATTCACTTTAAGTGCCGATGATGGAACGCATACTCGGATGCTCTGCCTCCTAAGAAAGACGTCTGTTCTGCTCGAGGTCTGGATCAAAAGAGGTAGAAGAAATTGCGTTCTGCACACACGTGACCTGTATCCCACGCACGCTATTGCCTAAAACTGATGGCATGAATTCGCCAGCAGTTTCAGTATGCGGCTCAAAGCGTTTCTTGTCAGCAGCTTTAACTGGGCAGAACTGCCTCGTCAGGCAACTTGCGTCACCTACGCATGGCCGAAGTTGCTCTGGGAGGAAACTTGCAAAGATTTGTCTGGGCTCTTTGAAATAAATTTCTTAAACGAATTCGCTAAATACTTATTGACTGGCTGTCACCCAGTAGAATATGTATACATGGTCACAGTGTCCAGAAGCGATGATTTTCAACAAGTATGGGTGGGCTGGTTAACACCCATGTCCCAGAATCGTCCGGATCAGAGAGGTCACGTGACGTTTACTGAGCATCACAGAAGTGAAACATGGCTACGAATACACGAATGGCCGCCATGTGCTCGCCCTCGTACTTCTGAAATGTGTGCCACTCACACTTCCGCTCGTGACAAACAGCTCTCTCGACCTTGCGATGGAATCCGTATGACAGATTGCTGTTTCCCGGAACTGTACATCCGTAATGCTCCTCTAAACTAGAGGATCAACAGTTCCAATACGGAGAATCTCTCGATGCCCGTTTATCCACATTAAGCGGATGTCAATTGCTATTGTCTGTGGGTGTGTTATGGTTTCCAAGGCATCCAAGACATATCTGTTAGTCTGTTTATCAAACCCTGGATATTGTAGTTTCCCCAATACATTTTGGGTGCCCGTAACGATTGATACGAACAGGAAAGCCTGCGTGCCGTAGTAATTATCCTCCCTGACTACCAGTAACTCCTCCACGTAGACTGAAAAATCAGGGCGCAGTGCATACATTTTGTATTTTTCGCAAGAGGGGCTGAAGAAGATGTATCTCACACCCGCTTCACTTTTAGAACCATCCGTATAGACGCAAGCATACTGTGGCCAACGTAGGGTATGGAAGTACTCCAGGTCGTGACTAGTGTTCATCGCTGTTCTAAATTATACTCAGAAATTAAGTATAATGCTGATACATGGTTAAACAACGCTCTGATGGGCGGTTTGCGGGTTTAAATCATGCGGTGCATTTGACCTGCAGTCGTGATGACTGGGTGTTGTGTGATGTCCCTAGGTTAGTAAGGTTTAGGTAGTTCTAAGTTCTAGGGGACTGATGACCATAGATGTTAAGTCCCATAGTGCTCAGAGCCATTTTTTTGACCTGCAGTCGTCGCACGGTGGCGCTGGCAGCAGTCCACATACGCAGAGCTGTGTTGGTGCATGTCAGAGTACGGTCGAGCTAGTAAGTGTGCAGACGTTTTCAGACGTCCTAATGGTGACCGTGTGTTGAAAATGGCTCACAGAACACATATTGATGACATTATGAGGGGTAGAATACCAGGGCGACTCGAGGCTCGTCAAAAACTGCAGGTAATAGCACGGGCCCCCCGTGTGCCACAAAGTGTGATCTCAAGTTTATGGCAAAGATTCCAACAAACAGGAAACGTGTCCAGGAGCTACAGTACTGGACGTCCACAGTGTACAACACCACAAGAAGACCGATATCTCACCATCAGTGCCCGTAGACGGCCACGGAGTATTTGAGGCAGCCTTGCTCTGGACCTTACACTAGCTACTGGAACAGTTGTCTCCAGACACACAGTGTGTAGTCGACTCAGCAGAAATGGTTTATTCGCCCAGAGATCTGCAAAGTGCATTCCACTAACCCCTGGTCACAGGAGAGCCCGTGAAGCCTGATGTCAAGAACACAGTACATGGTCACTGGAACAGTGATCTCAGATTATGTTCACGGACGAGTCGAGACATAGTCTAAACAGTGATTCTCGCCGGATTTGCATCTGACGTGAACCAGGAACCACATAAGAACCTCTTAATGTCCTTGAAAGGGACCTGCATGGAGGTCGTGGTTTGATGGTGTTGGGTGGGATTATGATTGGTGCACGTACACCCCTGCATGTCTTTGACAGAGGAACTGTAACAGGTCAAGTGTATCGGGACGTCATTTTGCACCATTATGTCCGCCTTTTCAGGGGTGCAGTGGGTCCCACCTTCCTCTTGATGGATGACAACGCACGGCCCCACCGAGCTGCCATCGTGGAGGAGTACCTTGAAGCAGAAGATATCAGGCGAATGGAGTGGCCTGCTTGTTCTCTAGACCTACATCCTATCGAGCACGTCTGGGATGCTCTCGGTCGACGTATCGCTGCACGTCTTCAAACCCCAAGGCACTTCAGGAGCTCCGACAGGCACTGGTGCAAGAATGGGCGGCTATACCCCAGCAGCTGCTCGACCATCTGATCCAGAGTATGCCACCCCGTTGTGCGGCATGTGTACGTGTGCATGGTGATCATATCCTATATTGTATCACAACGCTGTGTGGCACCACATTCTGCAATTATCCTTAATTTATGAGCATGACTGAAGTATGACAAGTGCGGCACCGGCGTTGGAGCGAAGAAAATGCCAGAATCAAGGGAGTTTCAAGTCTTGCAGGAATACGAGTAAACGATGTCACCATTTGTCATAGTTGCCAATTTGTAAGGAAATTCGGTTCGTCTTTCCTCTACGATGTGCCTGCGTAAGCCCTCAGAACCGAACCACCGTCTGAAGAAAGACACATTTAAATATGGAAGACCGACTAAACAGAAAATTACTGGCCAACGTCTGTCGACGTATGATTAGCGGTATTGCAGACGTCTCCTCTAACAGTGCGTTGGTGGGCACTGATTTCATGGCTCCAAGCACGATGCCGATACGCTGCCTTTCGATATAGTTCTGTCGTAACATCATGCTCGCAGGAGTTTATGGTGGTGAATTGTTTCATTACTAACAAATAACGTTGTTCCGTAAATAACCACGTTACAACGCATGCAATATCATTATTTCAACTGACATTTCTTCCGTTTTTGCCGCTTGGCAATAACAGGATGCATAATTGCAGTTTCCAGATAATCCAACGATGCTGATACTGCTTCTGCGACGGACATCAAGTACGAAAGCTTTGGGCAAAACAAGTAGAAGGAATCCTACGCGACGACTCGCTAATGTAATCCAAGGACTAAAACTAACCTACGTCAGAACAGGTCTTGAGGACCCAACGGTACTGAGCGACCACCATATCACTGGATGCTGATATGTAGCGGAATGTGGTCAGCACATCGCTATCCCGGTCGTTGTCAAGTTTTCGCGACGGATCATCTACGTCCCAATCAATTAGCTCCTCAATTGGCCTCACAAGGGCTGAGCGCCTACCCCCGCCCCTGCCAACAGCGCACGGCAGACCGGATGGTCACCCATCCCAGTTCCAGCCAGGCCCGACAGTGCTTAACTTCGGAGATCTGACGGGAACCTATGTTACCACTGTGGCTACGCGACAAATAACCAATATAATCCAAGGACGGTTTGTCACGATCTCTGTAAATTCCGGATGGAAAAGCACAGTCAGTCTTGTAAGAGCGGTACAGTAAGACTGACAGAGATCTTCTACGGACTCATTAAACTGTGACACTTCTGGTGGTTAAGTAAAGAGGGGGGAGGGGGAATCTTACAGTTTTCTAATCTTCGTTTTAACATATTCTTCACCTTCAGCGATGTCAGGAATCTCAAGAAACCACTCATGGTTCGGATATCAAGTTTAACTTAGGTCCCAATTCCCCAGAGGGACAGCTGGGGTAGGGTAGCAAAACGCAAGTCGTACAAGTGGCGTCCAGTAGAAATACTAAATGTCTCTGAGCACTATGGGACTTAACATCTGAGGGCATCAGTCCCCTAGAACTTATAAGTACTTACAACTAACTAACCTAAGGACATCACACACAACCATGCCCGAGGCAGGATTCGAACCTGCGACTGTAGCGGTCGCGTGGTTCCAGACTGTAGCGCCTAGAACCGTCCGGCCACCCAGGCTGGCTAGGAATACTAGCAACAGGCCACTGAGCCACACGAAATAATTATTATTATCGTCTATATACATAATGTAGTTTGCATGGAATGCTCAGATTGCTTGTTCTCCAGACCTAAACGCTATCGTGCACGTCTTGGATGCTCTCGGTCGACGTATCGCTGCACGTCTTCACACCCCAAGGTACTTCAGGACCTCCGACAGGCACTGGTGCAAGAATGGGCGGCTACTCGCCTTGTAAAGTCCTGCTGTCATTGCTTTTTGCGATGAAGAAGATCAACAGCTTCACGAAGCTAAATGGAGATACTTGTCGTACAAGTGAATGCAATGTTGTCAAACTGACTTCCGTTACGTCTGTGTTCTACCGAATTATTTTTTTGGGACGGAATTTTGTTAGAGATATTTTAAAGAAGTAACTGCTACCAGTGTTTGTTCCGCTATCATATAACCATACAATAAAGGATCCTTCTTTCCATGTATTCGCAATACATTACATTTGTCTATGTTAGGGGGCAGTTGACCTGCACCAAGTGTCTATCCGCTGCAGATCTTCCTGTATTTCGCTGCAATTTTCTAATGCTGCAACTTCTTTGTATACTACAGCATCATCCGCGAAAAGTCGCATGGAACTTCCGACACTATCTACTAGGTCATTTATATATATTGTGAAAAGCAATGGCCCCATAACACTCCCCTGTCGCACGCCAGATGTGACTTTAACGTCTGCAGACGTCTGTCCATTGAGAACAAAATTCTGTGTTCTGTTTGCTAAAAACTCTTCAATCCAGCCACACAGCTGGTCTGATATTCCGTGGGCACCTACTTTGTTTATCAGGCGACAGTGCCGAACTGTATCGAACGCCTTCCGGAAGTCAAGGAATTTGCATCTACCTGGGAGCCTGTATCTGATATTTTCTGGGTCTCATGAACAAATAAAGCGAGTTGGGTCTCACACGATCGCTGTTTCCGGAATCCATATTGATTCCTACAGAGTAGATTCTGGGTTTCCAGGAACGACATGATACGCGAGCAAAAAACATGTTCTAAAATTCTACAATATATCGACGTCAGAGATATAGGTCTATAGTTTTGCGCATCTGCTCGACGACCTTTCTTGAAGACTGGGACTACCTGTGCTCCTTTCCAATCACTTGTAACCTTCCGTGCCTCTAGAGACTTGCGGTACACGGCTGTTAGAAGGGAGACACGTTCTTTCGCGTACTCTGAGTAGAATCGAATTGGTATCCCGCCAAGTCCAGTGGACTTTCATCTGTTGAGTGATTCCAATTGAATTTCTATTCCTTGGACACTTATTTCTATGTCAGCCATCTTCCTCTGTGAAACAGCTTTGGAAAAAGGTGTTTAGTATTTCAGCTTTACGTGTGCCATCCTCTGTTTCAATGCCACCATCATCTAGGAGTGTCTGGATATGCTGTTTCGAGCCACTTACTGATTTAAGGTAAGACCAGAACTTCCTAGGATTTTCTGTCAAGTCGGTACATAGAATTTTACTTTCGAATTCACTGAACGCTTCACGCATAGCCCTCCTTACACTAACTTTGACATCGTTTAGCTTCTGTTTGTCTGAGAGGTTTTGGCTGTGTTTAAACCTTTGCTTTCGAAGTAGTTTCCTAACTTTGTTGTTGAACCACGGTGGGTTTTAACCGTCCCTCAAATGGATGGGAGCACTATGCGACTGAGGTCATCAGTCGCCTAGAACGTAGAACTAATTAAACCTAATCAACCTAAGGACATCCAGACTGTAGCGCCTAGAACCGCACCGCCTTCGGCCGACAGTCCTTCACAGTTTTACTCGGCACGTACCTGTCTAAAAAGCATTTTACGATTGCCTTGAACTTTTTCCATAAACAACATTGTCAGTGTCGGAACAGAAATTTTCGTTTTGATCTGTCAGATAGTCAGATAGTCCCAGTCTATATCTGATAAATTGAAATCTCCACCTAAGACTATAGCATGGTGAGATAATTTATGTCAAACGTGTTCCAGATTTTCTCTCAGTTGTTCTGCCACTATTGCTACTGAGTCAGGAGGTTAGTAAAAGGAGCCAATTATTAACTTAGCTCGGTTGTTGAGTGTCACCTCCACCCATAATAATTCACAGAAACTATCCACTTCTACTTCACTACAGGATAAATTACTACTAAGAGCGACATACACGCCACCACCGGTTGAGTGCAGTCTATCCTTTCTAAACACCGTCTGTGCCTTTGTAAAAATTTCGGCAGAATTTATGTCTGGCTTCAGCCAGCTATCCGTACCTATAACGATTTCAGCTTCGGTGCTTTCTATCAGCACTTGAAGTTCCGGTACTTTAACAATGAAGCTTCGACAGTTTACAATTACAATACCGATTGCTGCTTGGTCCCCACATGTCCTGACTTTGTCCCACACCCTATGAGGCTGTTGCCCTTTCTGTACTTGCCCGAGGCCCTCTAACCGTAAAAGCCACCCAGTTCACTCCACGCAACCCCTGCTACCCGTGTAGCCACCTGCTGCGTGTAGTGGACTCCTGACCTATCCAGCGGAACCCGAAACCCCACCACTCTGTGGCGCAAGTCGAGGAATCTGCAGCCCACACGGTCGCAGAACCGTCTCAGCCTCTGATTCAGACCCTCTACTTGGCTCTGTACCAAAGGTCCGCAGTCAGTCCTGTCGATGACGCTGCAGATGGTGAGCTCTGCTTTCATCCCGCTAGCGAGACTGGCAGTCTTCTCCAAATCAGATAGCCGCCAGAAGCCAGAGAGGATTTCCTCCGGTCCATAGCGACACACATCATTGGTGCCGACATGAGCGACCACCTGCAGATGGGTGCACCCTGTACCCTTCATGGCATCCGGAAGCACCCTTTACACATCTGGAATGACTCCCCCCGGTGTGCACACGGAGTCCACATTGGTTTTCTTCCCCTCTCTTGCTGCCATGTCTCTAAGGGGCCCCATTAGGCGCCTGACGTTGGAGCTCCCAACTACTGGAATAAGACAAGCAGCAATGTCTGGCCGAAGTTCAATATCAGCTGGAGACAGAGCCTGAAACTGGTTCGTCAGACAAACTGGAGAGGCCTTCCGTTCAGCCCTCTGGAATGTCTTTCGGCCCCTGTCACACCTTGAGACAACCCCCCCCCCCCCCCACTCTACCACAGGTGAGGGGTCAGCCTGAATGTGGGCAATCCCAGGCAGCCACAGCTGTAGTCCGATCGGGGGATGCGTGGGACGAGCTGGCCATCCCTGACAAACCCCCATCTGGACCCCTACAGTGATGCCTATTGGCAAAAGCTTCAAGCTGTGTGACCGAAGCCAACACTGCCTGAAGCTGGAAGCAAAGGGATGCCAACTCAGCCCGCATCTGAACACAGCAGCTGCAATCCCTATACATTCTAAAACTGTTGTGCAAAGAACGTCTGAACTAATCTACAGAGAGCGCAAACAAATCGACACAAAATTTAAACGGTTATTAAAATACAAGATTGCCTAGTGAATGCAGTAATGCTGCTACTTGCGCAGTGCTGACACACTGCTCGGCGGCGGAAGGAGACTACGCGATTTTACACTATTCAGGTACTAAAACGCGATACTACAACTCCTCAAATACTATAACGCCCTAAATTTATGAATTAAACAATGCAAGTACCCAAAACACGCAAATAAATTAAGAATTAATCTATGTAACAAATAAGTCAGCTAAGAGTATGCGACTTGCTGCTGGCAGCTGCTTATC
The DNA here is from genome assembly GCF_023897955.1 of Schistocerca gregaria. Taxonomy (NCBI): domain Eukaryota; kingdom Metazoa; phylum Arthropoda; class Insecta; order Orthoptera; family Acrididae; genus Schistocerca; species Schistocerca gregaria. Next base: position 144,619,830 of record NC_064925.1, read on the forward strand.
CAACGGCGGCAGAGAGCACACTGGCTGTGACCAACCGACACTGGCCGTTCAAAACAAAAACAGAAGACAGGCAACTACGCGAATTTACACTATTCAGGTACTAAAGCGCGATGCTACAGCTCTCAAATACTATATACGCCTGAAATTTATGAATTAAACAATGCATGTACCCAAAAACACGCAAAGAAATTAAGAATTAAACAAGGTAACAAGTAAATCAGCTAAGAGTACACGACTTGCTGCTGGCAGCTTCTTATCCAACGACGGCAGGGAGTTACTATTTACATCAGTCGGTGCCTGCACATTGTCACTTAGGCAGCGGTTTGAACAGCTCACGCAGGCAGACCGTGAAGAACAGCTGTTTGGCGCCCGAGGGCTTGGAGTCAGGCTTGTGAGTGGTGTTATCAGACTGTTGTGCTATGGGGCTCCGGTGTACACTCATGGGACAAAACAGTACGATAACTTCCCAACATGAAATTTAATGTCTCGCTGTAGCACTACGAGCATGCGTCCGGAGAAGGGAAGTGTGCGAGTTGGTGAAAGTGGTCGGCTGTTCCCTTGCTACCTGTCGTGAACGTCTGGGGAAAGCCCATCAAAGACAGTAAAACCACGTGTAGGCGATAGTGTGACGGAAGTCCACGCTTCGTCACAAAATGTAGAGGTCGTATGCTTGCCCGCTTTGTGACGTAGGATAGGCAGTTGCCTGTAGAATATCTTAATGACAGAAAACAATATAGTCTCTGTATAACTTTTTAGTGGTGGTCGCAGCACTCGGCTGTTCGATTGAGGATGCCAAATTAAACACCTTTCAGCGGTCAATTTTCAACCTTGTTTTATCAGGCAACCAGTTCCGGCGTTTTATTACGCCATCTTCAGGCCCCTGACCGACGTGCAGGAATAATCTACCTCGCTTGTGATGGAAGCGGCAACGGCTTTGTCTCAGTGGATACACCGGGTTCCGCCAGATCACCGAAGTTAAGCGCTGTTGGGCGTGTCCGGCACTGGGATGAGTGACCGTCCGGGCCACCTTATGCTGCTGCCATTTTTGGGGTTCACTCAGCCTAGTGATGCCAATTGAGGAGGTACTCGACCGAATAGTAGCGGCTCCGGTCACAGAAAACCATTATAACAACCGCGAGAGTGGTGAGCTGACATCAAGCCCCTCCTATCCGCAACCTCAGCTGAGGATGACACGGCAGTCGGACGGTCCCGATGAGCCACTTGTGGCCTGATGACGGAGTGCTTTGTGATCGAAGCAGGGGCCAGCAATACTCGGCTGGAAGAAGTTCTTATGTAGCTGTAAACATTTATTTGGTCTCCTTTCTTGCGTAATGGGCGAATGATCTCTTCCTTCCAGATATCGGGAATCTGCACCTCTTTAATTGAGTCATTTCCAAATACAGCGTTATTTACGAGGTCTTTCATAAGACCCAAACTAGAAATCTTCAAAATTAGATTAGCAATGATATTTAACATTCGGGAAGAAGAATGGGACAAACAAGACACCACTTAGTTCACGATGATTATAATGTGAAAACCGTACCCCTCATAAGAGCGTATTTTTCGTGTTCCGCATGTTGTAGACGACACCTAGCGTCCATTGAATGGGCGAACTTCAGTCGAGGCTAAGTTTTATTTTACCTGCAGCGCATATTCATCAGAGATTCTCTAATTTGATGCCCCGGCACATTGTCCGCTGGTGACTTTAATCACCTATCTGTTTCGTGTGAACTGTATCGCGTCTAACAACTCAGTGCGGAGCATTATGCGATTTGAAACATCACATCGTCTGCTATGAGAATTTTAAAATTTTCCCGGTGAATTGAATGTTCAAAGAAATTTGGAGCTTGCAGGCGAGCGTCGTTTAAATTCATCGTATGGTATTTCAAGTTGAGTCATCGATGACCGTATTTGATGGCTCACCTGAAGATGACTGGCAGGTGTCCAGTCGAAATATCATGCGATGCATTAAACGACTATCGTCTGCAAGCCCAAAATTTGTTTGAAATTTCTTACTAATATCATCTCTATCCTCACATCATGGAGCCGCGCGTAGTGGCCGCGCGGTTTGAAACGCCGTGTCACGGATTGTGGATCCCCTCCCGTCGGAGGTTCGAGTCTTCCCTCGGGTATGAGTATGTGTGTTTTTTTAGCATAAGGTTAGCTTAATTAGTGTGCAAGTCTAGGGACTAATGACCTCAGCAGTTTGGTCCCTTGGGAACTCACACACATTTGAACATTTTTATTCTCACATTGTAATATTTCTGGCTTAGTTACCCATCATATTAGGCTCCAAGAAGCTGTTCCCAGAGCAGTGGAGATGCAAGAAGTATATAGATGACGAAATGTGGTGTGAGGTACCTGTGACAGATGTTAGATTCGGTACCATCCCGTGAGAAAGACCGCCTGCATAATGCTACTGCTCTGTGATTGGCTGCTGTCTTCGGAGCAAAGGCGCCAAAACGTTAAAGTATAGTTACTGTCATTAGTTAAACTACTCATTGGAATGACTTCATCTTCTAATATAAATATCTCTCAACAGCTGACTATCAATGTCATTTTACAATTATTAAAAACAATTTAAATCAGAAACAAAAGATTGACGAAATTGCAGACGAAGTACTTCGGAAGCGTTCGGGTCACGCCTTTTCTGGTATGGCGCGCGAAGTTTTCGGGCTGTTCGTCACTCTGGATTAGGCAGTCGAGAAGAACAGACATGTCTGTCGTTGGATGTGTTTGCCAGTAATCAGTATTAAAAGATTCACTCCGGTAGTCATGAGGCACAGACACGTGCCACAAATAGTGTAAAGATACATTTTCGTAAACATTGTGTTTGATCAAGTACTTTTCTGTATCAGAAGGTGTTGTATTAATATCATGTAGTCTTCTCGTGTGGCTATAATAAAATACGTGAGTGGCATCCCAAAGAAGTGATACATTATTTCACAACAGAACATCGCTAAAAGTCAGTTTCAGCCTTAACATACAGAAACTACGACCTGCGTGCTGTTTTCTGCCTTGGGGACATCAACTTGAAGACAGCAGGTTATTGAACTATAACAGAACCTTCGTATTCCACACAGTGCAGAGGAAACAACTAGACGCCTCGCGTGTACTGCATGCCCAGAACAAATGTGCTCAGTGACACGTCACCTGCAGTAATGCAGAGGAGGTAAAGGAGGATGATCGTTATTAACACCAACGATGAATTCATTCTTCGTTTCTTGCCGTAACATTATGAAATAAACAACCCAAAATTTCATTATGAACTTATTAAGAGTTTTGAATAGGGGTTTCTGACTCTGGGCTTGATAATGAGAGCAAATATAACAGAAATCAAGACACATTATTACGCTTTTTTATCAACGTAAAACAAAACAAAAAAAACATTCAAATGGCTCTGAGCACTATGGGACTTAACATCTGAGGTCATCAGTCTCCTAGAACTTAGAACTACTTAAACCTAACTAACCTAAGGAGGTCACACACATCCATGCCCGAGGCAGGATTCGAACCTGCGACCGTAGCAACCGCGTGGTTCCGGACTGAAGCGCCTACAACCGATCGGTCACAGCGGCCGGCGAACGTAAAACTGTTCAGTTTATTAAATTCTCATGAAATTACCTGTAAGTAGTCGGTAAGGATGTTTGGTATTCCATGTTTGTAGCAACCATGGCGGACAAATAAAAATGGAAGAAGGTAGTAATCAGATTAAAAACAGGCACGCAGAATTTCGCTCCTCCCGATCAATGTACATATCGAACTATTGGGTTGATGCGTAAGTTCGTAGCGTTTTTGTTTTGCATGTTGGTATTCCCGTTGCTATGGCTTTATTTATCGATCGCCAATTTTAACTTGTAGTTCACTGTTTCTATTTGAGATTACATATTGTCATAGCGAGATAGCGAGTGGAGCTGTGGACACTAGGAAATGGAGTGCTATGTTGAGAAATCGGAACATTTCCAACGTACAATATTCGTCTGTTTGAGTTCAATAGAGGGGTGACAACAACAAAGGCAGCCACAAACATTTGCGACGTATATGGGGATAATGTCGTTGTCAATACTGTAAAATACATTCGTAACGTTGTTACACAGTGCAAGTTTTTATAAAACTTCGCACTGTGTAACAACGTCACGAGTGTGTTTCACAGTATTGACAACGACATACAAATGTGTCAGCTTACATTACGTTGACATGGCTTAAAGCCATAATATCAGCACTTGATAATGGCCTAAGGCCGAAGTTGCAAGAGTGTAATAAAAATTATAACAGTCACTGGCGTAAAGATGATGTCCTTCAAATAATCGAGAAAGGCTCTTTCCTCGCTGTGCGCGAGAGTTGTGTATTATGTGTACGTGTTGAGTTTAGGTGACTGGTCGTGTCTATAGCGTTGTGACATGTTTGTGTTGTATGGTGATAGAAGGGTAGGATGAAATCTGGTTCAACACATGCCCTGATTATCTAGGACAGTAACACAGGGGCTGCCGGCTAAACGGTTCTATATGAAAGATCACCATCATATGCCCTCACTGAATGAGACCCAGCGGAATGGTTCGGAATTCAGTTCTCAACGTTGAAGAAAATCATGTGGTCAGAAACTTTACGTCACCAACACTACATTTCTTGGCGTCCGAATAGTTGCGGTTAACATTTCTTCCACTAACAGGGTTCGAGCCGAGTACCTCTGAGTCGTGCGTCATCGCACAAGAGTCCATAAGATAATTTCGTTATCGAAGCGCGCATATATCATGGAAATCAAGAACAAAAAATGTAAAGAGGAAGCGTTTTCGGAGAGCAAATTTCTTGTCGAGAGAGTGTGGAAAAATAGGACATTACAGAACTCAAAAAAATGTTTTTATCAATTAATTCCATTGGCGGGTCGAAGAAGCCACGCTGGACAATCATATGTACGGATACACCCACAGAAGATTATGCAGATCTCTACGGGAGAAACCTACACGCTGTGGGACATTTCACTTGTTACCCTCTTGTGAGGCTACACCTCAGCGTCGATTTAAGACATTGTTTGTACACGTAGACAACTGTTTTCAGTGTCAATCAGATCCAGCAGTCTGATACCATATTTCTCTAAAAGGCACGAGAGCTGCAGCCTGAGGAAGGCCGACTGCCTGGTGAATGAAATCCACTTAAGATTTATCACATAGTTCCCCCTACCAGTGTTCCGTTTGTGTCAAAACGGTAACTGGAACCCAGAAAAACGACTCTAGTTAGTTGTATAACGGGCATGCTATTGCTTTCCTGCTTTAATTGTACTATTTGGAGAGATGTAAATTGGTACACATTTGTGTTTTGTCCATCGTACTTGAAACTATCTGTGGTCTAGAATAAAACATTTTGCGAAAATAATTTGTTTATATTCTGGCAGAGGGTGCAACTAATCCGTAAACGTATTATTATTGTAGGAAAATGCTACAGGCAGTTGCAATCATATTATGACTAATAAATGCAACCAACATTAATTAGACTTCCCAGTACGAAATAGGTTCACCACCAGTCTTCTCACGTGTTAAGGCTACATTTTCATATTTGCTTAGTACGTATCTTACTGAAGTCATCGTACACCAATTTTTATTTAGAAGTTGAAGACTTAATTGGTCTGTCTCTACACTTCCTCACTTTAACTTACTAACTTAAAAGAATTGTAACAGACGCCAATCAAAGTGATGTGTTGTTATGATGTTGTTATGATTATAGGCTATTATGTACTCCGTTTCGTCCTTACTTAAAGTTTCTCCACTCACCAGTTTGTAATATGGTAATAAAGTATCGGCTGCATAGTATGCACTCAAACACCACTAAAGGAATTAAAGTGAAGTTCCAATATTTTTTTTTTTTTTGGTCATCATTCTACTGACTGGTCTGATGCGGCCCGCCACGAATTCCTTTCCTGTGCTAACCTCTTCATCTCAGAGTAGCTCTTGCATCCTACGTCCTCAATTATTTTCTTGACGTATTCCAATCTCTGTCTTCCTCTACAGTTTTTGCCCTCTACAGCTCCCTCTAGTACCATGGAAGTCATTCACTCATGTCTTAGCAGATTTCATATCATCCTTCTCCTTATCAGTGTTTTCCACATATTCCTTTCCTCTCCGATTCTGCGTAGAACCTCCTCATTCCTTACCTTATCAGTCCACCTAATTTTCAACTTTCGTCTAGAGCACCACATCTCAAATGCTTCGATTCTCTTCTGTTCCGGTTTTCCCACAGTCCATGTTTCACTACCATACAATGCTGTACTCCAGACGTACATCCTCAGAAATTTCTTCCTTAAATTAAGGCCGGTATTTGATATTAGTAGACTTCTCTTGGCCAGAAATGGCTGTTTTGCCATAGCGAGTCTGCTTTTGATGTCCTCCTTACTCCGTCCGTAATTGGTTATTTTACTGACTAGGTAGCAGAATTCCTTAACTTCAATGACTTCGTGGCCATCAATCCTGATGTTAAGTTTCTCGCTGTTCTCATTTCTACTACTTCTCATTACCTTCGTCTTTCTCCGATTTACTCTCAAACCATACTGTGTACTCATTAGACTGTTCATTCCGTTCAGCAGATCATTTAATTCTTCTTCACTTTTACTCAGGATAGCAATGTCATCAGCGAATCGTATCATTGATATCCTTTCACCTTGTATTTTAATTCCACTCCTGAACCTTTGTTTTATTTCCATCATTGCTTCCTCGATGTATAGATTGAAGAGTAGGGGCGAAAGGCTTCATCCTTGTCTTACAGCCTTCTTAATACTTCGTTCTTGATCGACCACTCTTATTATTCATCTTGGTTGTTACACATATTGTATATGACCCGTCTCTCCCTATAGCTTACCCCTACTTTTATCAGAATCTCGAACAGCTTGACCATCTTATATTGTCGAACGCTTTTTCCAGGTCGACAAATCCTATGAACGTGTCTTGATTTTTCTTCAGCCTTGCTTCCATTGTTAGCCGTAACGTCAGAATTTCTTCTCTTGTGCCTTTACTTTTCCTAAAGCCAAACTGATCGTCACCTAGCGCATTCTCAATTTTCTTTTCCATTCTTCTGTATATTGTTTTTGTAAGCAGCTTCGATGCATGAGCTGTTAAGCTGATTGTGCGATAATTCTCGCTCTTGTGAACTCTCGCCGTCTTCGGAATTGTGTGGATGATGCTTTTCTGAAAGTCAGATGGTATGTCGCCAGACTCATATATTCTACACACCAACGTGAATAGTCGTTTTGTTGCCACTTCCCCTAACGATTTTAGAAATTCTGATGGAATTTTATCCATCCCTTCTGCCTTATTTGACCGTAAGTCCTCCAAAGCTCTTTTAAATTCCGATTCTAATACTGGATCCCCTATCTCTTCTAAATCGACTCCTGTTTCTTCTTCTATCACATCAGACAAATCTTCACCCTAATAGAGGCTTTCAATGTTTTCTTTCCACCTATTTGCTCTCTCCTCTGCATTTCACAGTGGAATTCCCGTTGCACTCTTAGTGTTACCCCCGTTGCTTTTAATGTCACCAAAGGTTGTTTTGACTTTCCTGTATCCCGAGTCTGTCCTTCCAACAATCATATCTTTTTCGATGTCTTCACATTTTTTCTACAGCCATTTCGTCTTAGCTTCCCTGCACTTCCTGTTTATTTCATTCCTCAGCGACTTGTATCTCTGTATTCCTGATTTTCCCGGAACATGTTTGTACTTCCTCCTTTCATCAATCAACTGAAGTATTTCTTCTGTTACCCATGGTTTCTTCGCAGCTACCTTCTTTGTACCTATGTTTTCCTTCCCAACTTCTGTGGTGGCCCTTTCCAGAGATGTCCATTCCTCTTCAATTGTGCTGCCTACTGCGTTATTACTTATTGCTGTATCTATAGCGATAGAGTACTTCAAACGTATCTCGTCATTCCTTAGAACTTCCACTTCTTAGCGTATTGCTTCTTGCTGACTAATGTCTTGAACTTCAGCCTACTCTTCATCACTACTATATTGTGATCTGAGTCTATATCTTCTCCTGGGTACGCCTTACAATCCAGTAACTGATTTCGGAATCTCTGTCTGACCATGATGTAATCTAATTGAAATCTCCCGGCCTTTTCCAAGTATACCTCCTCCTCTTGTGATTCTTGAACAGGGTATTCGCTATTACTTGCTGAAACTTGTTACAGAACTCAATTAGTCTTTCTCCTCTGTCATTCCTTGTCCCAAGCCCATATTCTCCTATAACCTTTTCTTCTACTACTTCCCCTACAACTGCATTCCAGTCGCCCATGACTATTAGATTTTCGTCCCACTTTACATACTGCATTACCCTTTCAATATCCTCATACACTTTCTCTATCTGTTCATCTTCAGCTTGCGACGTCGGCATGTATACCTGAACTATCGTTGTCGGTGTTGTTCTGCTGTCGATTCTGATTAGAACAACCCGGTCACTGAACTGTTCACAGTAACACACCCTCTGCCCTACCTTCCTATTCATAACGAATCCTACACCTGTTATACCATTTTCTGCTGCTGTTGATATTACCCGATACTCATCTGACCAGAAATCCTTGTCTTCCTTCCACTTCACTTCACTGACCCCTACTATATCTAGATTGAGCCTTTGCATTTCCCTTTTCAGATTTTCTAGTTCCCCTACTACGTTCAAGCTTCTGACATTCCACGCCCCGACTCGTAGAACATTATCCTTTCGTTGATTATTCAATCTTTTTCTCATGGTAACCTCCCCCTTGGCAGTCCCCTCCCGGAGATCCGAATGGGGGACTATTCCGGAATCTTTTGCCAATGGAGAGATCATCATGACACTTCTTCAACTACAGGCCACATGTCCTGTGGATACACGTTACCTGTCTTTAATTCAGTGGTTTCCATTGCCTTCTGCATCCTCATGTCGTTGATCATTGCTGATTCTTCCGCCTTTAGGGGCAATTTCCCCACCCCTAGGACAAGAGAGTGCCCTGAACCTCTATCCGCTCCTCCGCCCTCATTGACAAGGCCGTTGGCAGAATGAGGCTGGCTTCTTATGCCGGAAGTCTTCGGCCGCCAATGCTGATTATTTATCATAATTTAGGCAGTGGTGGGGATCGAACCCGGGACCGAAGACGTTTTGATTATGAATCAAAGACGCTACCCTTTTTTTTCTTCTTTTTTTAAAAAAAAGTCTCATTTTGCTCACTTTTGTTCGTTGCATCTGCTCGGGGCGGCGTAATACATCCTTTTATGTTCGTTGTTGATCGATTGATTTTTATTACAGAACACCCTGAGCTACCGTGCCGGCTTTCCCCTAGACCACAGGTACTCCTAGTTCAAATTTACAATTAGATAATAGTGCTTTCCACCAATGGCCAAGACTGGCAACGAAATTGAAAGAATGAAAGTAACAGAAACAGCAGTGGTTGTGCAGGAGAATGGCACAGAGCAGTGGCCTCTTGGCAATTACCCAGATACTCCGCCTGATAGTTAGCAACTCCTGGCACTGGCGCGCAGTACGTGCTTCTAAGACTTTCTCGCGCCAGCCAACTTCGTACATGCCCTTCCCGTTAACTGTAATGACCGCTACTGGACCTAGCGTGAGTCGTTTTCTTGTCCGGGGACCATACGTGCAAGTCATTGGAAAGTATCGAAATAATCTCAGAGGATGAGGAACGAAAGTGTTCTCTCACTACAAACCTAGTACTCAGCTGATCCTTCCTATAGAGTTTACCAGCTTCACGGCTCATACAGTAAAGATTCTGACCAGAATACGATAGTAATGATCGCAAAAAGGCAACTGAAGATCTGTTTGATGATGGTCGGATTGGCTGTAGCACAGGGAAATGCAATGGGGAGGCAGTTTGATGTCGATGGAGGCTTCAGAAAATAAATCTTCATAGAATTTGTCTTTGTAAAAGAAAAGTGTTCCGGAATATAATGTGGTACAAGGTTCAAGATGTCTTAACTTCTCCGATGAACGGGTATACGCTACAGGAAAAAATAGATAATGTACAGTATTTACGTCGGCCTGGAGGGAATAAGAAGCATGGAAACCACGACTGCTCGAGTCAAAGGGGACGAAAAGCAACAATGCTTCCTTTGTCCTCCGTTTTTGAATATTTGTAACGGGCACGCAGTGAAATAAACAAAACAAATTTAACATTGAAGGGGAAAGAATAAAAGTGATAAATTAATGACATTACGATGATCACTGAAAACGAGGAGGATTCAGAGGACATAATCAATGGAATGCCAGTCTTTTAGGGCGAATGACGCCCACAAATAAAAATAGTTAATTACCTGAAAGAGGGAATAAATCAGAATTCAGTCGCCTCCGAGATGGTTTCTCGCGTCGATTCTGATGAGAACAATCCTATCAGTCAACTGTTCCAGTAATTCACTCGCTCCCTTACTTTCCTATTCGTGACAAATCCTACTTTCATTGTACTATTTTGTGATGCCTTTGGTATTACCGTGTATTCGTCTGACCAAAGAATTTCTTTCCATTTCATTGACCCTCCACTGCGTGTAGATTGAGTCTAAATTTCCCTCTTCAGGTATTCTATCTTCCCTACCCAATTCAGACGTCCGACATTCCACTTTCTGTCTCTTATAATGTTACGCTTTAGTTGTTCAAGGGGAGTAGGACGTCAAACGGGCTGACTTGGAGCTGGAGAACCACCACAGGATATTCTGATTTCCACTATCTATACTTTTACAAACAAATTCATAAAACTTTGTCAGCATGACCAGGACGGATTCAGGATTCATAACTCTAGCAGTGGAAGATCAAAAACATAGCAAAATATCTCTTTCCACCAGTTTAATTTCATCAATTTTTCACTTACTACTGGCTGCATTTGTTGCTGTAGGTACACTTTTCTTGACAAGTATGAGAGATTCTTCGATGAATTTTGCAAAACGTACAAACCATACCTACAGGTGTATGAAACTCTAGAATTTAGAATTTATTTAATTTATCAAAAAATGAATGAGTTGTTACATATTGAACTTCATATTTAGAAAAAACTAAAATTTTATAGTTAGTTATGTCAATTGTTACCACAGTTTGTAATAGATTTGGAAAATTCTATTCATACACCTGTAAGTATAGTTTGTAAGTTGCGCAAAATTCATCGAAGAATCTCTCTTACTTGTGAACAAAAGTGTACCTACAGCAACAACTGCAGCCAGTAGTAAGTGAAAAAATGATGAAATATAACATGCAAAAAAAAATATTTTGCTATTTTTTGATCTTCCACTGCTAGGGGTATGAATCCTGAATCCTTCCTGGTCATGCTGGCAAAGTTTTATGAATTTATTTGTAAAAGTATAGACAGTGGAAATTAAAATGTCCTGTGCAGGCTCTCCTGCTCCAAGTCAGCCCGTTTGACGTCCTACCCCCCTTAATCATTCTTTTGGTCATTTCCCTCTTTGCAGTCCCCTCTCAGAGATCAGAATCGAGCACTAAATATGAGTCTTTTGACAATGGAGGGATCACCATTACACTTTTCCAATTACAGTCACATGTCCTGTGGCTTCACATTGCGTGATCTTAGTGTAGTAGTTTCGATTGCCTTCTGCATCCTCACGCCGCTGCTCATTATTGATTACTCTGTCATTTAGGAGCAGTTACGCACACCAAGGAAAAGAGTACCCTGAAACTCCGTCTGTTCCTCCGCCTCTTTGACTAGGGCGTTACCAGCACAAGACTGACTCCTGATACCGAAGGTTTTCGCTTGTCTTTGCCGACGATTTTTATTAAACGCTTAAGCAGAGGCTTCGATCTAACCCGGTACCCAGTATATTTTGAATAAAGGTCAAGGACGTTTCCCCTCAACGACGAGTCCATGGCTACAGATCGCACGTATCGAGATTGAATGAAACAATGCACCACTCAAAGGCAGCATGGCTTTTCTCTAGTAATTGTCTATCTAGTACGTCACATAAGCCCCGAGTCCCTTTCCATACATGTTCCAGTAAACATGGGCATGAAAATTAGCCATTATGTGGTTACGAGCCGACGCTGAGTTCAGAACGAAATACTGTCCTAGTTAGTAGAAAGGTATTTGGAATATCGTTCTCAAACTGGGCTGAAATTCCGCCCATGTCCCAATGTAGAGAGTGTAATAACAGCATTGCGCAGCACGCCCGATTATGTTGTTAGTGTAACATGACATGGAAAACAAGATGGATGGGTTGATCAAATGTGTACTTTAGCCTCCATGATCACTCCTGACCTTAGTCACCTGTATACTTTTTGTCTGGGGACGTCTCAAAAGCAAAGGGTTGAAATGACTGAAGAACTGGAGCAGATGTTAGGGAAATAATTCAAAACTCACTGCAAGACAAGTGTAGTGTTCCATCGAAATGCGGTGACGACACATGGACACATCTCATTTAACATGTACTAGAGACTGCACAGTAAACTGTAACACGTAGCGATCTAGAATAGTCTTAACGTTCTAGCTACGGTAGATCACGCATGAAATCTGAGACTAGTTACGTGGGCGTTTCATGATAATGTTTACATTTCAAATACATTTTCAATAATCACGGTAATATTTGATACTTAAGTCAGTGGATGCTCGTAACCAAAACAATCGCAATTATCTCGCTAATAACACGTTTGCTGATCCATGTTTCTGCAACTTCTTTATCTCTGCTGTCGCTGTATTTTCACCAGTGACACTGCAACATAGTGGACACATTTTTGTAAGTGAATATCTCCTTAGTTAAAGCTCTAACTCACTCACTCACTCACTGTATCTCTGTTCTAACAGGCCTCGGAAGGCTCAAAGGTACCGAGCGACTCCAGTGGCATTCTAAGACGATAGGCGTCACTGGATGCGACTGTGGAGGGTCATGTGGTTAGCACACCGCTCTCCTGGCCGTAGCGAGTTATCGTGACTGGAATAGCTACTTCTCAATCAAGTAACCCCTCAGTTGGCAGCACCCCACTTGCGATCAGCGCTCGATGGACCTGAACGGTCACCCAACCAAGCGCTAGCGAAGCCCAACAGCGCTTAAAATCGGTGACATGATGGGAAACTGTGTTACCATTCCGGCAAAGCCGTTGGGTTTAATAACATTTGTTGCACGATTGGCAGAATAGGAAATAATCATACCGTTATCGCTTCAAGGACAGAAGTAGTTGCTAATGAGTTACTGGAAGAACGGAGAATTTAAGTGACGTTCGACGATGTTGGACAGCTAAATCTGGAATACCGCCACCTTAACGGTTAAGAGTTACAAGAACCTGAGACAAGTTTGAATTCGATGGAACGGTATTTTTTGTGGGAAAGTAATGTAGCGGAAGAAAGAGGCGTTCGGCAGGCAATGAAAGTATTCACAATGCCGGACAAAATCTGTGCGGCAGTGCAATCGTCAGACAGTAATCAGCAAAGTAAGTGTTCAGCCTGTCCGAGTTCTGAATGACGATGACATCGAGAGGCGAATTGAATTTTGTGAATGTTTCATCAACACGTGTGAGGAGGATGAAGGTAAGTAATTGAAGAAAGACATGTTAATCTAACGCGAGTATTAGTCTAGTGCGCCCTGTCATCTAGAGCGTTAATCTTGCCTAACCTCTTTGAAGAGACATGACAGCTGTCAACAACTAATAGACCGCTCTATTTGAATTGTGAACACAACTTGCGCTGCTAAGCGTATACTAGGATTTCCAAATCGCTGGCAACGGATTCTCTGCGGTATTTATGACTACTCTAAGGAACTGTATAACTTTGAAACTCGTATCTATTTTGTATGAGTTGTAAATAAGTATTTGCCCCTAGTTCCAACTCTCGTTGACTGCCAATCACGAAAGATCTAACGCTCCATGAGTATTTACTACGTATTCCTTAAGCTCGCATTTTGTACACTAGCTGTCGAAGGAAAACGTGGACCTGCTCTGAGAGCGATAACTCATCTTAAGTGTTGTCACTGAAACAGGGGGAAAATACCATGTTACTCCATGATGAACGGATGCCTTTTCTAAGGATACGGTGGTTGTAGATCCGTATACAAGGCTTTCGTCACGAGGATAAACACGGCACCAATGAAGGCTTACTATACACAGTCTTCTGGATCTCTTGGTCTACCATAACAGCTTGAACTTTCCACGACCAGTGCATGCGCTGTTCGCGATTTTCTCCAGGAATAACTTAATACGAGTCAAACAAAATTTTGCCTCTTCTACAGCAAACTGACGGTTTCGATATTTCACTGAATGATTTATTTTCTACCGTAGTAACATTTAGACACCTACATCTAAATCAACATTTACACTCCGCAAGCCACCCAACGGTGTGTGGCGGAGGGCACTTTACGTGCCACTGTCATTACCTCCCTTTCCTGTTCCTGTCGCGTATCGTTCGCGGCAAGAACGACTGCCGTAAAGCCTCCGTGCGCGCTCGAATCTCTCTAATTTTATATTCGTGATCTCCTCGGGAGGTATAAGTAGGGGGAAACAATATATTCGATACCTCATCCAGAAACGCACCCTCTCGAAAGCTGAACAACAAGCTACACAGCGATGCAGAGCGCCTCTCTTGCAGAGTCTGCCACTCGAGTTTGCTAAACATCTCCGTAACGCTATCACGCTTACCAAATAACCCTGTGACGCAACGCGCCGCTCTTGTTTGGATCTTCTCTATCTCCTCTGTCGACCTGCTACGGATCCCACACTGATGAGCAATACCAAGTATAGGTCGAACGAGTGTTTTGTAAGCCACCTGCTTTGTTGATTGACTACATTTTCTATGGACTCTCCCAATGAGTCTAAACCTGGCACCCGCCTTATCAACAATTAATTTTATTTGATCATTCCACTTCAAATCGTTCCGTACGCATACTCCCACATATTTTACAGAAGTATCTGCTACCAGTGTTTGTTCCGCTATCATATAACCATACAATAAAGGATACTTCTTTCTATGTATTCGCAATACATTACATTTGTCTATGTTAAGGATCAGTTGCCACTCCCTGCACCAAGTGCCTATCCGCTGCAGATCTCCCTGCATTTCACTGCCATTTTCTAATGCTGCAACTTCTCTGTATACTACAGTATCATCCGCGTAAAGCCTTATGCAACTGCCGACACTATCTACTAGGTCATTTATATATGTTGTGAAAAGCAATGGTCCCATAACGCTCCCCTGTGGCACGCCAGAGGTTACTTTAACGTTCGTTGTTCGTGGTGTATTCAACGTATACCCAGTGAGGTTTCATTGTGAAGTGTAATATTCTTCTGATCTACGTACTTAATTTCCTCCAAAACAAGAGATTTTTGAAGTATACAACTGTGTCATTATGGAGTTAAATAATACAGCTACTATAGAAGTTTTATTTTGTCAAGCGTAGAACAACGCACTTCAGTAGTTTAATTTCGTTTTTACGACCTGTAGGAATTTATATAAGTGTGTATTGCACTAACTTCCTTTCCCTAAAGTCTTCTTAATGGCCTCAGTAGGAACAAAATGGAATAGAAACGGAAGGCTTCAAATTTTGTGTTGTGATGTTATTAGCTAGTATTAAATCTGTTAACAGGTATTGTGCTTCCTTCAGCATACAGTATTCATACACATACATCACATCTTTTACAGCTGAAAGAAATCTGTTTCACTTACTTTCATCATCTTTTACTTTTTTTTCTTACCTCTAGATAAATAGACGTGTGGCACTGCTGTTATTTTTCTCGAGTGAACTATAATCTTTCTACCTTATCATTTACAGGTCACAGATTTTCCATTATGGACCAATTCCGGCTTTGCATAGTTATTGCTGAAATTTGCGAAAGCAAAAGTGGAAGTCTTCCCTTCATTTTATTGCTTCGATTCAGCTGATATAGGGACAGTTTTCTTATCTTTCCAGATTTTCGTGGTGGACACACAGAACTACATTGTGTATGTTGCTGCACACCCTACAATATACACAGTAAATATGTGTTCAAAAGAAGTCTTTCCAGTCTTTACTGAGGTCCTAGTGTCTCCGTTTATCCTAGATAAGTAGTAAAGAAACAATTTACTTAAAATGGTTTATTTTCCAACACTCTCACATATAATTTCAACAAGAAAATGCCTGGTTTCGGCCGCCACCGGTCATGAGAAGGGAGCAGTAGTTCACTCCTAAGCACTTTCAAAAGGACATATTGTCAAGTTTCAAGCCTCCGATAGACAACGCAAATTACTGCTTCCGTCTCATTATCTGAAAATGACAGGTAACAACAGAAAACATTATTTCTTGCTGGAATTTTATCTGACTGTGCTGGAAAATAAACCATTAAGAAACATTTCAACAGTCACTTGACACCTCCAACACTGCCGTAACATCACTTTTCTTGAAAAAATACCAAGCGTGGGGGCTCAGTGGTTAGGAACTTTACTCACATTCTGGAGGACGACAGTTCAAAACTGCGTCCGGCCATGCAGATTTTCGTTTCCCTGATTTCCGTAAATAGCTCCAGGCAAATGCCGGTATGGTTCCTTTCAAAGTGCACGAACGATTTCCTTTCCAATCCCTGAAACATTCTGATCTTGTGCTCCGTCTCCAATGACCTCGATGTCGACGATACTGAAATCCCAATCTTTCTACCTTCCATCCTGCCTTCATTGCTACAAAAGTTGTTCATCATCCGTCAGTGTGCCGGCCGGAGTGGCCGAGCGCTTCTAGGCGCTTCAGTCTGACACCACGCGACCGCTACGGCCTCGGGTTGGAATCCTGCCTCGGGCATCGATGTGTGTGATGTCCATAGGGTAGTTGGGTTTAAGTAGTTCTATGTTCTAGGGGACTGACGACCTCAGATGTTAAGTCCCATAGTGCTCAGAGCCATTTGAACCATATGCCTGTGTTGCAAATTAAAATTCACAATGCCCAATAAATAGGTAGCTCAGATAAGTAAAAGTGGCAGGAACAGATCCTGCGAAGTGTGTTTTTTTTTCCTCTCTGAATAAATACGAAGATATAGCAAAAGTAAAGTCTCAGAGGTCCTGAATATGAGAATAAGTTCCTGAAACGTGATGTGCTACTCACGAAAAAAGTAACGCCTTACTAGTTTTGTTAATTAAGTCATTATGACACGAATGTTATGCTCGGATGAACGGATTCAGAACGACGTTGGATCTTGCGGCACAGCCTCCCCGGCGGACGCGGGGTACGTTTGCAGCTGAGCTGTACAGGCATGACGTCAGCGCAGCTTCCACGAAGCACAGTAGAGAGCTGGGCGCTGCGCTCGACACGTACTGTTCCACCAGACAGATGGCCGCCGCCTGAATTGGCTGACGGCTTTTGCAAACAAGCCTCTGGTCGCTGCCTTCCGGTCGCAACAATGGACACTTGGCGAGCCGTCGTGATTGCATAATGGGCGCGCAATGCGTCGTGGATGTGACCGCTGTGGCGTCCAGCCCAGCTGACGCGAGGCCCTGAGAACGGCCGGTCTCCGACGGCTGCCTTCAGTAACGGCGGTCCGTTGCGACCTTCCGTCATTCTGACTTCTTAATCAGAGCCCTTAACGACTTACGGCTTTACTACACCACGAATGTATGACTGTCATTTAGGGCCAATATCAATTGCAGTACATGGCTCCCAGTACTCAAACAAAAATTTGTTACTCCTCAGTCCCGTTCGTAAACTGACTGTAAGTCATACTATGTTATGTGTACATTCATACTTTTTTATGTTTGTACTATTCTTCAATCGGGGAGAGAAAGAAATAATCAGTTTTTAGCCTGATATCAAGCAGCCTCCCACCGTTCCCACTCCTGTGCTACGTTCTCTTTGTCTGATTTCCACCCAGTGCCATCTATTATTTGTTGTATATAATCCAATCTTGTTCTACGCTTATTGAAGAACATATTAGAGATGTTGAAATAATTTACGGGTTTGCTGCCGGGTCGTCAACCACCGCCGATATTTCGACAGGAGCACACCCTGCCATTCTCAAGGCATAACTGCAAGGAGGAAGCAATGTGCAAGGGAATTTAATACCTCGGTCCACAGAGGAGAAACAAGGAAGATACCACAACAGAACAAGTAACCGCACAGGTCAGGTAACACTAATTCTGTCCCTCTGTTTTTGATGAAAGACAGAGCCGGATTCCAAGCAGCATTTAAACAAAATCCACCATCTCTGTTTATAAGGTTGTTTGATAGTTTGATTTCAACAGCTTCCTTGATAACACTATCCCAATATCTGGACGTGCGAGCCAGAATCTCCGTGTTGTTGTATTTCATCGGATGACCAGTGTCAAGGCATTATTCGAACATTCAATTCGCCGGGAAAAGTTAAGGCCTCGCATATTAGAGATATTAGGGGAGACCTGCTCAAGTTCAGAAACGGTAAAGAAACAAGAGAGGCTATAGTTTGTCAGAGGATGGTCAGAAAAAAATTGATAGAAACGAACAACGAAGCGTATATTTGCTTATTCGATTAGACGAAAGCATTCGACAGAGTCCACTGTAGTATATTGCTGAGAATTGTTCTTATGGACTGGAAGGATGGAAAACAAAAAGCGACAAAGTAGGGAATGAAGAGGTGAATGACATGAGCACTTGACGCGGTGTAGGGCAAAGATGTTCACTGTCACCGAATCTATTCAACATATATACAGGACAGCTGATAAGTAAGGCCACAGAGGACGCAAGAGGCATTGCAAATGGAGGAGAAAAGACAAGTACAATAAAACACGCATGATTAGCTAGAACCAGTGGAATCAAAAGATGGGCTACAACTTATGTTGAAGGGTATTGCAAGAAATAGCGAGGAGTATGGTATGGAGAGAAATATAGAAAAGAAAAAATTCATGAGAATAAGCAACAAGGACACGTCAGATAACATATTACTGGATGGAAAAAAGTTCGAACAAGTCAAATCCTTTCTGTACATGGGAGGTTTAATGACATGGGACAGAAGATATACATAACAAATAACGAGGAGGATATCTCTGAGAAAGACAGAATTTGAAAAAGTGAAGTAGTTACTAAGAGAAAGAAGAATTCAAATGGATTTGAGGGAAATATTTCCTAAACATCATGTCTGTATTGTAGTGTTATACTGTGGTGACTCATGGACAGTTAAAAAGAAAGACGCAATGTACTTAGAAAGTTTGTGGCTATGGAGAAGAATGAATGAGGTGAAGTGGACTGAGAGGCTTAGGACTGAGCAGTAATGAAGAAAATACTGGAAGAAAGAAGTTTATTGGAAGTGATCAGAAAGAGGAAACCTACACTGCATAGGAACTGTCTGCCACAAAAAGTTGTAGAGAGCGGAGGGGCTGAGTAGAAGATGCAGGAAGAGAAGTGAAATGACGGATGACATTAGTGATGGACGAACATACAAATGAAGCAGGATGGTCAGAACAGCACACGCTACGGTGCCTAAACCTGAAACCCTTTCATAAGACATACATTAAATAATAAGAAGAATGACCCAGTCTCTATCTTTCTCTACAGTTTTTGCACTCTAATACTCCTACGTACCATAGTGTCTTAGCTTGTGTCATCCTGGCCGATCACAAAACACACAAATAAAGACATTTAAGTTTAGCATTCGGTCGACGTCCAGGTCATTAGAGACTAAGGCAAGCTCGGGCGATGGAAGTACACAACGCCGAAATTCATTCAAAATGAAGCGCAGAAAACATAATTTCGAATGAACAGTGATTTTTAGTAACTCATCATTATCTAACTAGTTTGATGTGGCCAGCAACTATTTTTCTTCTATGGTGAACTACAGTAGTGTCTCGATTATCCGACCTAAACCGGCCGCGGCAAGGTCGGATAACACGGAAAATAATACAAAAAAAAACCTCAAAAATTAAAGTACAGTAGGCCAAATGAGTTAAATATTTAATACAATACAAATCAAATTAGACTCAGTAGATATTTACTGTGTGAAGAAGTTAGTAATTGTCTTTTGTTTGCCTGCTGTTTGACGTTTTTTTGCCGCTAAATCACGTAGTCTCTTAAGAAGTGAAACCTCGGCAGACGATGTTTCCTCCAGTTGCTCTGCATATTATGAAGCAGTTTCTAGGCCCTTGTATCCTTCGTTGTGAGAAATCTTGCGCGTACTTTCCTCCATTACATCCGCTTCTTCGTCTTCTTCTTTTTTGTTTACCATGTTGACTATTTATTCATCTGTCACTTCAAATTCTTCATCGTGGACAGTCCATTCATTTATGTTATCTTCTATGGCGTCAGCACATCCCGGAACTTTTCGTAACAATGAAAGCAGGGTAGTATTTTCTAGTTCGGTCTGCTGCTATAGATTTTCATCCTCTGGAGTATTTTCTTGATTTTCCTGTAGCAAAATATCCGAGGATTTTGCAGTTGTATTTGCTCCTACTCTCTCCCAAGGCTGGGCCACGTCATAAGCTACGGCTTTCAAATTAATACGGCGCAACTGCTCTAGCATGTCTCCTCTCTTGTCCATAGCATTAATTAAAGAGGAATGCAAGTTTCTGCATTAGTTTCTCTTCAGTGTCTACAAAGTCTCTTGGTCCATAGGCTGACATAAGGATGTGACATTTGGAGGCATAAACATGGCCTTTATATCTTTATCTTGAAGTTTATCATCATTAGGATGCCAAGTAGCATTGTCTAGAAGTAACAGTGTTTTACGGGGGAAGTTGTTGGCTTTCAAAAACTTTTCAGTTTGTGGCACGAAATCGTTAAAAAACCATTCTTTAAAAATGTATGAGCTCATCCAAGCATTTTGTTGGTTGTAATATCTCACAGTTTTAGATACATTTTTAAATGCTCTCTTTTTTTTTTGGCTTACCTATCACAGACAGTTTCATTTTTAAGTCTACTGTGGCGTTACTGCATGCAAGAATTGTCACTCTTTCTTTGCTACGTTTCTAGTCTGGTGCTGCCTTTTTGGCCTTTTACGCTAACGTTTATTCCGGTAAAATTTTGTAATTGAGGCCAGTCTCGTCGCAGTTAAAAATTTGATCGCCTGTTAAGTTTCCCTTGTCCAATAGCTTGTGAAGTTTATTCATAAACAATGGAACAGCTTCAAAATTTGTTGAAAGCTCTTCACCAAAGACATTAAGTTGCGAATTCCGTATCTTTTTTTTTTCCATCTATCGAGCCAGCCTACACGAGTTGTGAAATCAGGTTCACTTTCGTTTAGTTCGTTATGAGACTTACAGCTTCAAAATTTGCTGAAAGCTCTTCACCACAGACATTAAGTTGCGAATTCCGTATCTTTTTTTTCCATCTGTCGAGCCAGCCTACACGCGGATTGTGAAATCAGGTTCACTTTCGTTTAGTTCGTTATGAGACTTTAAGGCTTTTTCCTGCAAAATAGGTCCCGACATGGGTACACCTTTAACTCTATGTTGAGTAAACCACAGGAACAAAGCTCACTTACTTTTTGATAATCACATTTTTTCATGGTTTTCCGATCTTCCAAAACAGCCGATGTTGCTCGCTGAGAACACCACTTCTCAATTTCATTGCGGTTCCTTATCCAGTGTCCAACAGTTGTTTTCCCGACGTTATAATCCTGCACCACTTTTAATAAAGTTTCACCACTGTCTATTCTTTTTAAAGCTTTAAGATTTTCTTCCATTGAAACAACCACCTTTTTCCGTTTAGAAGCAATCACCAAAAATTTCTGCAATAAACAAAGTGCAACACGTCCACTCCACCACAGATCTAAGTTAGCACTGAGGAGTGAGGAGTAGCAGACGGCGATAGTGAACTGAGTGTCAACAAACAACACGTTAGTCACTGACCTGTTGGCTGGCGCACGGCCGGCGCGATGAAAAGGTCGGATAACACAGAAAGAAGGTCGGATAACAGATGATCGGATAATCGAGACTCTACTGTTCAAATGGCTCTGAGGGTTATTGGATTTAACAACTGAGGTCATGAGTCCCATAGAACTTAGAACTACTTAAACCTAACTAACCTAAGGACATCACACACATCCGAGGCAGGAATCGCACCTGCGACCGTAGCGGTCGCGCGGTTCCATACTGAAGCGCCTTGAACCGCTCGGCCACACCGACCGGCGAGACGCTACTGTATTTCTCTTAAAATAATACTCAAAGTAAATCTTTTAATTCTTTCTTTTCTATATTTAAATAACCCTTTCTGCAGCACGGCGTGGGCGGTAGTCATTGTCTAGAGGACATTTGTTCGTCGAGTCGGTGGCCGTAGTATGGACATGATGAGCGTGGTGGCATGAAGGACATTGCATTTGATGTACTGCGGTGGAAGAACAATAGGTGGTAATGAACACACGCGTATGAAAAGTAGAACTATAATTCCAAAAGTGTGAGTGTAAGAACTAAAACTAAAGGTGACTAACATTTAAAAATAAATTCCGCAAGTGTCATGAAACTTTTCTTGAACTGTAATTATTCAATATTTTCGCCGTCAGTTATAGGATACACACTCATCTACAGAAAGAAAAAATCTTTAAAGAATAGAAATAGGATGTTCATATTCGCAGGACATGTGCATTAGAATGTTCTGCAAAAATGATTAGCATTTCAGTCATTTCGGTTCAGCATATGTCCTGTTGCGTCGTAGGCACAAAGTCCGCAGTGGGCTGTGATAACTTGTTCCAGGTGTGATGGCATCATCGCACATAAGGTGCTAATGGCGTTCTGTGGTATAGGCACCCATGCTGCATTCACCGGTTCCAGAGTTCATGTCTGGTGGCTGCAATTGGGTCACAGTGTTTTACCTGTCATTTCACCATATCCCACACAGTTCCGACTGGTGACAACTCTGGTAAACTGGCGAGCAAGGGCAAAAGGCTTAGATTCTATGGCACCAAGAAGGCACATATTCGTGCAACAGCATGTGGTAGTGTACTGTCTTGCTGAATATTGGCGTCCGAGTTGTTATGCAGAAAGAATATGGCTACAGGTCGCAGGATGTCATTCACGTCCGTGGCATTAGTGACAGTGCCTGGTTGTAGCCAATAGCGCCCCATAGCATAAGTCCTTGAGTCGGCGCTGTATGTCTTGTGTGAATGCAGTCTCCGTATTGCCGCTCCCCCTGTCTGCGGCGAACCAAAACGCCATCATTTTCAAATAACCAAAATCTGGACTCGTCTGAAAACACTGTCTGATGGCGTTTCTGCCCCCAGTGACAACGTTCCATGCACCATTGCCGTCTAGCATGTTTCTGCACATTCTTCAATGATAGGCGGAGGCGTGGACGAAGCACACTTAACTCACGATGCAGTAAACGGCGACGGGCTACCACGACCGACAGTGTACGATGTGTTACACCTATTGTGCCAGAGCCAAGGAAGACGCAGATCTGTTCTGTAATTCCATTCGTATGAGGTGTCGATCTTTTCGGAGGGTGGTCTGCGTGGTGCGACCTGACCCATCTCATCGGGTTCTACAGCCTTCCGTGCACCATTCTGCACACATCCGTTCCACTTCGTCCCACACGAGCAGCAATTTCCTGGCTAGATGCGTCACATTCTCTCATGCTAATAATGTACCCTCTTACAAATTCACTGATTTGACAGTACGGTTCGTGCATAGATTTGCAGTGTATCCTGTAGGTCTGGTCAAGTCACACTGATCCATTAGGTTCGGTTTATAGCGACAACGAGACTCACAGGCACATTTTACAGTAGGTGATGTTGTGCGGCAATATCTAAGCTGATCCTGAACCCGATGGCCGACATGGTTCCAATGATAAAAATTTCTCCAGGACATACTGATGTACATGTCCTGTGAATATGAACGTCCTGTCCCTAGTTCTTCAAGCTGTTCTGTTTTTTTCTGGACAGGCGTGTATGCTTAACAGCGGTCGTTCTGGTTAAGTCACAAAGTCATGATTAGTAAAAAAAACTACTGCGACATATCAATCACTATTACGAATTACTTGCCACAAGTTAATGGAATTGTAATAACAATTTCCCAGTACAGAAAACTTACGAATTTATTGCCAGATGTCTTAACAGAAGTCCTTTCGTCCTGTCTCTTGTAAGAGTTAAGTTTTTCGTACACAATTTTACTCGTCGAACCTGAGAATAACGTTCTCATTTCTTAGTTTATCACACCAAGTCATTTTAGAATTTTTTGTTAACACTATGTCTCAAATGGTTACAGTATTAATGATTCTACTTTGGTGCGGAGCCAGAGTCATATACATTTTTTGAAAGGTATAACGGCCATTTGACTATACAACAGTCAAATGGCGCTTATATCTTTCAAAATGGTTAGATTATTATCTGGTTTTCTCACAGTCAATGAGTCACTTTCATAAAACATTGCGTTTCCGAAGAAAATTCACAGATTTTTTTTTTCAACTTGACTTCTACATGTGATACGAATAGACGTCTTTAGTGGAGGAGTGCTACCCTTGACTGTGATAGTCAACTTCTTACCTCGTTTTTTCCTTCGTCCCTCACGCGTTTTTAATTCGAATGTAGCAGAATTCGTCCACATTGTCTAGCAAGTGTCTTCACTGCTGCTACTCATCAAAAGTACTCTTATGCGGTATTCCATTCAGTGGGTTCTCACTTTCGCCGATGGTAGCAATGTCTTTGGAATACATGGTTATTTACATCCTTTCATCCTGAATTTATATTCGAATTCAGTGGAACTGAAGTCACTCCCATATGATCAGATCTCTCATGTGAGCTGCTACACAACCTGTAAATTGAACCTCATCCACAAACCAGTGATTGCATCCTCATATAATCTATAACCATTAAAGCAGTTCCAGCAAAACAGGCTGTCGCATTCCTACCCCTTCTGTCACAGACAAGGTGATCAAATTATATTACTCCCACGCCAATAACGTAATACATAACTGAATGTTAAGTAGCTGCGATATCGACGGGATCCAGTTCAGGTTTGAAACAGTGAAGTAACTGCTTGACTTTGTCGGTTAAATTATTAAAAAGAAAACGAAGAGGAAACTGCGTTGTACCTTTCTCTCGTGATATAATTTCGTTACTTACGAAGTCGTATTACAGTACATATCTAGCAGATTGAATACACCATTTTACGGTGAAATTCTTTCAGTAGCAACAAGCAAAGAGGAGCAAGGTCTTTAACAAAGACGGTATCCATTGACACAGCTGACATTAAGTACTTGCAAAATGGTAACATAATTTTTACATAATTTCCAAACAGCTGAAACCAATTATGGTGGAAAACAAAAATTACACGAACCTGGCCAACACTTACTTATCAGAAGTTGAATGCATGCGAGATATATGTCCTGAAACAATTACAGTCGATATTCTTGAGAAACAAATATAAAGTAATGTGTTCACTAAAGAATTGTAGATTGTATTGGCAGGCACTAAGAAATAGTGATCATCATTAGCACTTCGCCAAAAAGAAAAAAAAGTGCAGAACAGCAGAGCAAACTGATACTAAAAAATTGCTGGATAGCATCTAACAGGGTCTTTTGTCAATTATTAGAGTGTTGTAAACAATGTGTATATCTACAAGGTTTTTCATTCTTATTTATTCAGCAGGTGGTTACTCTAGGTGTCCTGTTTTCGTTTTCTTAGTGTGACGAGAAACATCCTTTCACTTCAGTTGCACGATGTCCTTATGTCTACTCCGCGACTACATTTGCCAATCGATTACTTTAAAACTCCAGTTGGATCCAACCCCACTTAACTCATCTATCACGGATAAGCAGAAGAAATATACATCGCCAAGAAAACTAGATTCATTCAAATTTCCAAAGGTTGATTGTAGCGTAAGCTCATGCACTCTCAGCATACTTTTAATGCAATCCCAATAAGTAGGAAAATGATGTTTCACATCAGCCTGCATGTTAAAAACAGAACCTATTACCAAGCACCACCATCAGCTACAAGACAAGAACAAGACACATAGCAATCAATGTATTTTACCAGCCGTTCTACTACGCACAAAACACTATTAAGTTAGATTTTCCATTGTTGTTCGTCACACTGGGCCCTTTACCGGATAGGCTTGACAGAGGAGATAGTGAAGATACAAAGAAGAGCTGCACACTCCGTGACGGATACGAATACCAAATGACAGAGCGTCACGGGGATATTCAACTAAGGTCGCGTTTCCGACATTTCCGCAAGAGCACGTAATGCAGAGGCATGTTTTAACAAAATTCAAGCTACATATTATCTCAAACTGAAAAGTCGCATGAAATCTCCCTGACTGTAAAATGATGTAATTTCGAGCTCAGTCTTCTTACCGCATACCATACACCTAGGAACAGGAAAGGGAGGAAATGGGAGTCGCACCATAACTGCCTTACAAACCATAAAGCAACTTGGGAATCACAGATGTGGATAACAGTTGTCAGTCCGTATAAGATAAATTGGGCTTGGTTACTTACTTTCGCAAATTACACGTGTAGTTATTCAGGTCGGAGACTGGAGGAATGCATTTGATATCAGAAATGAAGAAGTACTCCTAGAAGTAGGAGAAAAATGAAAGACAGCGAAAATTATAAGACAAATCATTTTGATTAAGACGAAGCCTGCAATAAACAGTCATCGAAACAAAGACAGCAGTAGAGGGAATGAGAGAAACGCGGAGGCTTGGATACTGCAGGACAGTAAAAATTGACACCTTTGCCCGCAGATCAAGAAAGAGGCAAAAGTCCAAGCAAAGTGAGGCTCGCTCAGTCGACACCTGTCGTAAGAGAAATATATCAAATAAGAATTTTTGTTAAATTGAATCTAACGTAGTCCACTTTTTCATAAATGCAGTTAAACACCACACCACATTTTTCGAGACATTCTCGCACTCTAGAGTCTGTATGTACCACGAAGGGAGGGAAGAATTCATTAATTGTTAGTAAACACCCCTAAGGTACAAAATTCAACGTCGAAGAGTAACCAAATGGACAAGAGTGCGATATTTATCAAACTTTGTTGGCATCTTCTCCACGTAATTAACGCCAGATCTAGGCACCACGATCTCTTTTGTTATAATACAGAAACAAATAACGTCTGGATCACTACTGTTTTATTACCGACTGTCTGTTTCAATCTGGCCTACAGTTCATCTTCAGGCCTGACTTGGAACAGTAACAAAAAGTAACCATCAGCAAAATATTAGGTACCGAGAAGTGCAGTTTGTCGATAGTAAACAGTTAATCTTTCACTCCATTACGAAATGATGTCCACCACGAGTCTCAGTATTAAGTGTGCCCCCACCCCCTTTCCTCACTCGGTATGAACACACTTATGTGTTTATTGTGGCATCAATAAATCCAAGAGTGTACTCGTATAAGCCTTCGAATGTTATTTCTTGCAGTGACTGGAAGTGTACTGTGTGCCACTCCCCGAAAATTGCTCGAGGGGCTGGTATCAACGTACACGACTTCACCTTGCATTCCAGACATGTTTCATGGCTGGTAAACTACAAGTCAGGACAGTACAGTGACGATCCCTACATTCCTCAAAGCGTTTGTAGTGTCTATGTTATTCTGATGGAATCTGTTACTTGATACTACTACGTTCATTTTTGTCACTATTATTTGTTGTTCTATATGTGTGTAAACTGGTTTCTTATTCTTTAACTTTCGTGCATGTCTGTGTTTTAATGTGAATCTGAAAAACGCAAGTGGTGTCCTTACAAACACACTATCTGATAAAAAGAATCGCCAAATCAAACTGGAATTACGAAACTTTAATACGATATACTTTTACGAAAAATAATTGGAAAACCTAAAACCGTATACAAAATAAGCAATTATGTAAAAATTCTGTAATGTGCGGTGCAGTGAACAGTGCTACAACACGTCACATCACACTATGTGTCTTGCAGCTGAAACAGACGAAACTAACAGAGCAAAAATTCTACATAGAATTACAAACCTAACTTTGAAACAATAACTTTCCAAAACGCTTCTGTGAAAATGCCCCTAATTTACGCACGCAAGTTGACTAAACAAAATTCCGAAAACTAAAAGATGAATAAGGCAACACATAAAAGTGTCCTGTAAGAACGAGAATGCCTGAAAAAGAAAAGAGATTTGATCTCAACTTTACCTGAATTGACCCTGATAATAATTTTGAAATGTTACGCTTAACTGTAAATGATCTTATGGTCCTGTGATGTCAACTTGACCATAACAAATTTTTATAACTGACCTCGTGACAAAATAACTCGAAAGTGGTGAATGTTAAAATGCAGCGTAGAAGGGAAACAGCTAAGGAAAATAATAGTCTTGTACAAGTCCAATGCAAAGAAAACCCGCTACCCTAAGCACGTTATGCTTTAAACCTGAGTAACTGCATTCCGGTAAGTGCAGTGCGGCAACACAAAATTAAGAACCAACGTTTCCGTGAGGAGACGGTGGAGATAACTGATCATACTGAATGATACTGAAGAGTCTAGAATTCAAAAACTGTATTGTGACACTCTGAGTCCTAAACAATTAGAACAATCTGTATAAAATTCGCTATGTATAAAAATATAACTCAGCCATGTCGTTATGTATTGTAATGTTGGAGTGTCGTGCATCTATAAGTTTGAGTGCAAGCCATCTGAGCAGATAATTTGCTTTTAATGTCGTCTCGACAATCAAAGTAACTGAACCGAAACAATAAAGAAAAATCCTTCTAAAAGTTGCCCGTTTCAAACTCATCATAAATTACGAGCGAGCAAGAATTGCAGCGACAAACTATCTAAATATTTTTGCTCTTCTGAAAGCAATTCTTACAAAATCATATTTCCGAAAATCGAAATCCTCAGCATTTGCGTCTCTGTGTTCTGTTAATTGTTTCCAGGCCGCTCAGTAGCATGACCAACACCTGACTCTCTTTCTTGCTTCTCAATGAATGCTCTTCTGGACGGACAATGTTACTGACAACCAAAGATCACATTGCTTGTACTCAGAACCTCTGTGGCGTAACATATCGACTACTAAAGACTTCCGTTTGAAAACATCTAGTGTAGTATGACATACCGAATGAAACGGGGCTCACATCACTTTCATTGAGTAGCAAAATAAGCTGGAAACCTGTAGTCATGTAGGATACGACAACAGGTCTTACTATTCTCCCACACACTGGCAAGCATTTAGCCAATTACGGAATCAGTCGTTCTGTCATATCCAACGCCCACTCACGAGTTCAAGAGCAGGAGAATCTCTGCTTGCTGCGACTTTCACTCGGATGTCTAAAGACCAGCTGACCACCACAAACATAAACGTGACTCATTGCTAAACACAGCAGACCGCCATCCAGTGCCTCGTTCACTCTGGCTCGACACTACGAAAATCTCTATCTATTTTAGTAATGGTTTGTTGATGTCCCTTAATATTTGCTGAGACCATGGAGACCTGCTTTCTCAACTGAAACTACCTGTGCCGTTTCGTATAATGCCAGCGAATCTCAGCCTCTGCTGGGGAGTGCACTGTGTCCACCTAATTTTCAGTCATTAGCATTTCTTTGTCCTATTTAAAGTTTACTCGAGCACTTTGTACCTATTTAAAAGCCATAATTAATGTAAGACGGAAAAGGATAGTCACCCAGGCGGTCTTACGCTGAATAAAAACAGAGATGCTCGCGTTGGTTGAGATCCAATGACTGTTAGCAGAATATAGAATCGGTGTGTTCAGGAGGGAATACGGAACGCCGTGCTGGATCATAACGGCCTCGTATCACTAGCTGTCGATATGACAGGCATCTTACCCGCATGGCTGTAACGGATCGTGCAGCCACGTCTCGATCCCTGAGTCAACAGATGGGGACGTTTGCAAGACAACAACCATCTGCAAGAACAGTTAGACTACGTTTGCAGCAGCTTGGACTATCAGCTCGGAGACCATGGCTGCGGTTACCCTTGACGCTGCACACTCAACGACGAACGTAATTTTTTCGGATGAATACATGTTCTCTTTACAGCATCATGGTTGTCGCATCCGTGTTTGGCGACATCGCGTTGAACGCACTCTGGTAGCGTGATGGTACTGGGTGCCATTGGTTACACGTCTCGGTCACCTCTTGTTCGCTCGCATTGACGGCACTTTGAACAGTGGACGTAACATTTCAGATGTGTTACGACCCGTGGCTCTACCGTTCATTCGATCCCTGCGAAACACTACATTTTAGCAGGATAATACACGACCACATATTGCAGGTCCTGTACGGGCCTTTCTGGATACAGAAAATGTTCGACTGCTGCTCTGGTCAGCACATTCTACAGGTCTCTCACCAATTGAAAATGTCTGGTCAATGGTGGCCGAGCAACTGGCTCGTCACAATACGCCAGCCACTACTCTTGATTAACTGTGTTATATTGTTAAAGCTGCATGGGCAGCTGTAACTGTACATGCCATCGAAGTTCTGTTTGACTCAATGCCTAGGCGTATCAAGGCCGTTATGACGGCCTGAGGTGGTTGTTCTGAGTAGTGATTTCTCAGGATCTATGCACCCAAATTGTGGAAAATGTAATCACATGTCAGTTCTAGTATAATATATTTGTCCAATGAATACCCGTTTATCATATGCATTTCTTCTTGGTGTAGCAACTTTAATGGCCAGGACTGTATTTATTACACGACGGCGTTCTGAAAAAAATGCCACCGAATTTTTTACTTGAAAACTCTTAAGGCTTTATAAATAAAACAAACTTTATTAACATTCTACGTATTTATTCTTCATGTCTACATATCTGTCTCTTAAAATAGTCACCATGGCCATGATTACATGTCTCCCAATGAGATACCAGTTTGTTGATAGCGCCACTATGGAAGGTCTGACTCTGTTGACTTATCACAGTCTCACCTCTGCTTACACCGCTTCATGCCTATCTGGGTGAAGTCGTTGAAGGCGCTCTTCAAGTATTGGAAACAGAAGAAAATCGGATAGGGCCCCAGACGGGACTGTATGGTGGGTGACCGGCGACAAGGAACCGAAGGAGTGCGATTGTTGGAGATATGGCAGCACTCGTGTGTGGTCTGGCATTTTGGTGCTGAGGGAGAGGATGTATCATGTGAGGATGAATTGTTAGAACTCGAAACTCGATCAAAGCGTGCTTTTTGTCAAGCACGGGCGTAGTTACTTTACACACGGTCGTGTTACAAGCTAAAATTAGGAGCCCTCTGGCGGCAGTGGGCTACAAATACGTAGACATGAAGAATAATGATGTAGAATGTTAATACCGTGTGTTTCATCAAAAAAGTTTTAAAAGTTTGAAAGGTATGTGCTACCGTCTGATCAGCGTAGCTCAAGGACATAGTCGGTAGATGCCAACCACAAGGTGGAACGAGTATAGTATCTTTGAGAAGGAGGTTCTCTGTTGGTTAAGAGAGCCGTGCGCGGGCAATAAAAAACCGAGGAGTCGCAGGTAGGTGCCCGGAGAAAGCAGACGTGTGGTGACAGCTGTAAGGTAGGTGGGGCTCGCTTCCCCAGACAAAACCTTAGCACGTAAATGAGAGAAGATATATACTGATTTCAATTTGGTTTTGTTAGATAATATTCAGAGTTTGGATTTGTATGTCCAATGTTTGACACAGTAAGCGTTTGGTATAATTTTTTGTAAGAGTGTTTCGTGCTACGGTAGGTTTTGTGTGTGACTTAAAATTTTAACAATATATATATATTGAGATCAACATTGTGTTTATATCTAACAGCCTGAGTCATAATACAAATACTTTTGCTTAAATTGAATATGAAAATGAGTAGTAGAGTAAAGTTACCCACCAATGAAAGAACCAAGTAAACATCAGGGCTAAAATTTAACTTTCCAGTACCATCTTAATGTCATTGCACAAACGGCATTTTTCTCTTAAATTTTATTGCATGTTACACTTCTGGCAAAATGAAGGAGCGCAAGAAACAAGTTCACAGACACAGTCAGATGCAGGTTTGCTGAATAATTAATTTAGAACAATCTAATCAATAATACTTTCAAGTTTACACATAAAAATTCGGAGCCATTATTTTTCAGTACCCGTCCCCACACATTATTGTGTTTGGTAGTACGTTGGTGCCAAGTGTGGCAGAGAGTTGTTATGAATTGTGGTTAAGTTAGGGACTGTTTTCCCAATGTAAGGACTTGTTCACACAATGTTTGCTGTTAAAATAACTATTTCCATGCTTTTACGTACGAGGACTTATCGGGCGCTAAGGTCCGACAGGTTGCGAAATGGAAACCACAGTGAAAATGAAAAATGTTTTATTTGCAACAGTTTGCCTCTCCTACTTTATTACACAATAATCGCCGGCCGGTGTGGCCAGGCCTTTCTAGGCGCTTCAGTCGGGAACCGCGCGACCGCTACGGTCGCAGGTTCGAATTCTGCCTCGGGCATGGATGTGTATGATGTCCTTAGGTTAGTTAGTTTGAAGTAGTTCTAACTTCTAGGGGACTGATGACCGCAGATGTTAAGTCCCATAGGGCTCAGAATCATTTGAACCATTTTTAGCCAGTAATCTCTTACATATCTATCATAGTGTTGTATCAACTTTCCAATACCATACCTTCGTCTCAGAAAGCAGCCGCCAGTGCTTTCCGCCACCTCTGTACGCGGTCTGCATTTCGTTGTCTGTGCCAAAATGTCTTCATAGCCAGCGGTTTACGTGAGAGAAGATGAAAATCAGACAGAGCCAAATCCAGGCTGTATGATGGGTGACTGAACACTTCGAATCGAAAATGCTGTACAGCGAGGCCGAGATTTTTTCATACAGAAGGAAATACATTATAGTTATGTTACGTTGGGTGCATGAAATCTGGCGAAGTCTCTCAGAGGCACTCATACTTGGCGGGAGACACTGCAGAATTTACGGACGATACAGTGATCCTTACCAGCAGCCACAGAGTCGATGCAGCGACACGTTGCCTCCAACGTCAGCTTACTGAATTATGGACGGCAGCGAATCGCATTATCCTGAATGCAGAGAAGACGCAAGCCATTATTGTTACTCGCCGTCCTGCCGAACTCAGTGACAGTTTCACACTGCACAAGTGGTTCAAATGGCTCTAAGCACTATGGGACTTAACATCTGAGGTCATCAGTCACCTAGACTTAGAACTACTTAAACCTAACTAACCGAGGACATCACACACATCCATGCCCGAGGCAGGATTAGGATCTGCGACCGTAGCAGCAGCCCGATGCCAGACTGAAGCGCCTAGAAGCGCTCGACCACAGCGGCCGGCCGCACTGCACAACATTGCGCTCCATTGGACAAATCAGGTGAAATGCCTGGGAGTCATACTGCTCCAAAAACTCGTCTTCAAGGTCCATGTTTCAGGAAAGTGCAGCAGCACATTCACTTGCTTCATCAGTTATGCCCATTGCTGTCTAGCTGATATCTGAAAGTGAGGAACTACATCTCTACAGAGCCACGATCCTGCCATCAATCTTATACGGATGTTGCTCCTGAGGGATCACCTGCAACGAAATCTCAAATTGCCACACACCATACAAAACCGATGGCTATGATTGTCCTTTGAAGTACCTAGATGACCAAGGATCAGGGATCGCCATCAGAAACTGCGCATGGAGACCATTATGGAAGTAATCGTTCCATCCACGCAAAAACAGTTCTCCATCATCGAAACGCTAAGGCCCACTATGAGACATTTTGATTATGTGGGGTCTGTCGCCTCTAAGAGGTGGCATCGCATCAGAATTCTGAGCGCCATCATCGAGGCATCCCAATGGTATAACACAATAATGTATGTTTGTGAACAAAATGGAGATAATAATGTAACGCTGTGTTACAAAAATGTAAAATCAATAGGAACAAAATGTAACATTATGTGAAATATAATAAAGTAACCAACACCTCATGAGAGTCAACGGACCTAGTGTCCAGCACTCTTCTCATGAAGAAATAAAGAGAAAATTACGCCTTCACCGTTTATACCTAGGAAGTCCAACCACGAGGTGGTAATACTTCTATAGAACAATACAAAAGACCCTGGCAGCTCTACGTGCTCAGTGTGTGCTCAGAACTGAAAAGAGTGATGGTTAACGATCGACAGGCATATTAAAGACTCTGGCCAACGCATCTGTGCAAAAATTCATCGTATTTTCACTGTCGTTTCCATCTCCCGACCTATCGGACCTGTCTTTTCTTATAGCCCACGTAGAAAAAGCTGTACACTATGTGGTTCTGCACCAAAGTTCGTAATACGAAATTTGATGTTTTAAAAAGCGTTTAAGTTATTTCATACCAAGTGCAGATCTCATTTTTGGAATATCCAAACAGATTTCGGCTGCGTCTGAACAATGACGTCGCGACAAGGAGTGTTGAAATGGTTTTTTGTACCTGTTTTCTGCCACCGCTATCGTCGTATTGCTCACGTGACTGCACTAAATGTGGTGTGCACTTAATACGCTGTACTGATAACTCGTCTACGCAATTCATTATTAATTATTGGTCAACAGCCGTCGGGAGATTCGAATATGCTGTCGTGTCAGAGATAAACGATGCATTGCTGCTCAGTACTCAACCACGCTTTAATTAATGTTGCCTTGACGGTTCATAGTGAGGCTCTGCCTGTAAAATCTGCCTTGATTTCACATGCTGCCATCTGTTCGTAAGAGCCAGTCGAACAATTCTACGATCTCCTCGCGGTGTAGTCGTTCGGGAGTTATCCGTGTCTTGATTCTTGCCACGCTGTTGTCCAGAGCTCACCAACACCATTAATTCTGCACGTATTGCTCTGTGCCCAACAGTCTGTGCGATGCGTCGGTAAGTTGCTCCTATGTCCTTCACAGGAATTATTCGATCTTTCTCGAAGCCCAAAAGTCGCAGTGATGTAGACACCCTACAGTCATCAAGTACTCAGAGCATTCTCGATCATAAGGAAAGATTATTTTCTGTACCGAAAATAAGATCGTGTAAGGATGATATATTAATCAGCATATCCCACAGGGACGGATATACTAGTGCGTTCGACCTGAGTGTTTGTGGTTTAACACTTTCTATGTCGGTCAGTACCCTTAGGAGAGAATAAGGTCTTTACGAGAATAACGCAGCTGTAAACCCATATAAATGAGAAGCTCTCAGATAAAGTGGCTGTTTAACAAACACCTTTACCAGAGACTCTGAAATCAGCGTCGGAGTAGTTCTCGCCGGTCTAGGCGGGAAGCCGTGGCAAACCATTAAGCGTTTAACGACTCTCCTTCTCCTAGAAAGGCCTAGAACCTACGCTCCTGATGTAAGGAGTCACGCGAGAAGCACGTGTGCAGCAAACTATGTACAGAGAGAAAATACATGTAATCAGAATAAAGGGAATAACAGGGAGCTGATGAACCGCTGGAACGATCTCTGCACTTCATCAGCTTACACTTGTTAGCGTCTGGAGAAACAGAAAAATACAACAGAACTCAGCAGCGTCTGTTTATTAATTCGACGGGGAACGCTGCCACCGACGACACAAATAAAAAGAGGGAGAGTTTAGCGGCCTAGCGACGTCGAGGTCATTAACTACGGAATACCAGCTCGGTCTACACAAGGCTGCCACGGCCAGTGAAAAACACGGATAACTTAGATTATAATGAACGAGGATCTGAATCTCACTCCTGTAAGACACACAAAGAACTCACTCACCTCATTTTTTACGCAATATTTCCTTTTTCTTTGCGAGTCACCATTCTTCAGACACGTCTAACACGGCGTGATGTAATTTCCTTGCGTCTGCTATTCTCTTCATCTCACACAACCTCCTCAGTTATTTCTTGTATACATTTCTATCTCAGTTTTTTGGTATAATTATTGCACTGTGCTTCTACCCCTATTACCATCGAAGCTATACAGGGTATCTTATCAAATACTCTGTTATCGCTCCTCTTCTAGTTATACCAACGGAGGTTGGACGAAGTTTGGCACACTAAACGCATATTCGGGCGGACGGTGGTTCAAATCCCGTCTGGCGATCCAGATTTAGATTTTCTGCTGTTTCCCTAAACTGCTTGAGACGAACGTAGCGATGAAAATTACACCACCGTTTTCCATCTCCTATCCTCCCTCAATCCAAATTTACGCTTTGCCTCTAGTGACCGTGTTACCAATATCTTGCTGATTTTTAATCTTCCTCCTCCTCCATTTTCGTCCTCATCTTCTTCTAGTTATGTATTCCAAACAGCCCTTGCCTCTCTGATTCTGTGAAGAACTTTATTTCACATCTTTTCAGACCATAAGGCCACATCTGAATCGTTTAATTAGATGCACTTTTCTAGTTTACTGTTTCCGTTGTTCACTTTGTGCAATACTGCTCTCCAGACTTACAACCATTCTGAAATTATGCCATTTGCTTGATTCTTATAAACTTTTTTGGCCTGAAATGCTTTCCTTGCTTGTTCTTTTCTGCTTCTTACGTTCCCCTTGCTTCTTCATAAGACTACCTCGATACAAGAAAACGCATTTCTTTTACTTCGTCTATTACGTGGTGCCTAGTTCTGATGTTAAGATAACCGCAAAATTTACTTCTGCAGCCCCATAATACTCTACTATTTTTTAGTTTACTCTTCATCGTTATTCTGTACTCTGCAGTCTATTTCTTCTCTTCAGTAACCAGTGTCATACTTCGTTCCCTTCACAGAAAATAGCAATATCATCACCGAATGTTATTACTGATATTGTATATTATTGGTCTTTGCTTACGGTAAACAATTAATGCTATGAGGGATTAAATTGCCGTCCACCTCTTCACATTGTCTGACGCTTTATAACCGAGACAAATAAGATGTAAGTTATTACTTAAGTTTAGCTTGTATTATCAAGCCCAACATGGAAACGGCCTTTCTGGGACTATTCCTTACCACAACAAAACGTATCGTCCTATAACGTAGAGTACGGGAATACCTTTGTAAGGTTCCACTGCGCAGATGTGTAAATTGTTTGCATCGTCACCAAAATGCAACATAGTCTTGTGCTATGAGCGCATGTTCTGCTACATGTGCTCCCTTCATGTTATTCCAAACAACGGCACCAAGCAGGTCGTGCTTCATTAATTCTAAACAAGAAACAAAATATCCCTGTGTCTTCTGTTCTTGTTTGTAGTGTTAGATTGCAGATTTCACCAGGGAATTTACTGTTACTTAATATTAAATTTAGTATTATCGACATGCTTTAATCTCTACGACATTGCAGTGCCCGTGTTATCCCGAACAAAGATGTAATGTTACTTCAGACATCCATTCATGTCCAATGTAACATTACACCGTAATTCCAAATAACACAGACATTGCAAGATCGTATTTGTCCGCTCACACCGGGCAGGTGACTTTCAAGTTAAATATCTCCTCTGTACGGGAATATTCGTAATGGATGTAAGAGTACACGTAGACACATGGTCGACGACATAAGGAACTTTTGGGTCTGGCGGTGCAACTGAGGCACGGTACTTAAATTTATCATTAAATTATTTCCTAGGCCAGAATAAAAAATAAGTGTAGGACTATATCGTGTCTAGAAAAGTAGATCCTAATGTGGTATCGATAGCATCGATGCGACGGAATAGTTTCAAAGATTGGCACTACCACGAGACATCGCCGACAGCGCCCTCTAGCTGGTGCTGTGCAGCTCTAAGAGCTCCGCTATAGATTCAGCCCATTTCATCAAGTGCAGACAAGCAGGACACTTCGCTTCAAAAAATGGTTCAAATGGCTCTGAGCACTCACTATGTGACTTAACTTCTGAGGTCATCAGTCGCCTAGAACTTAGAACTAATTAAACCTAACTAACTTAAGGACATCACACACATCCATGCCCGAGGCAGGATTCGAACCTGCGACCGTAGCTTTTGCTCGGTTCCAGACTGTAGCGTCTAGAACCGCACGGCCACCGCGCTTCAGCTTTGCCCTACATACGACGGGTCTAAGACTTCGCATCTGTATGAAGTTATGTATTCCTTCTTGCACAAGTAAACTACTTTTACTGACTGCAGTACCGACGTAATTTTCCTGCTCATGCTCCAACCCACGCGCCGCCAAGAAAACAGCCACAAGACGCCACGACATTCAATTTAGCACCCGTAAAGATCACCTGCGATTGTCATTTCACCTCGTATGTTTTGGTAGTTTTTCATTTAAAAGATGTAATGCTATTAAATAATCTTAGCTGACGCAGTCGAGCAGATATAGTACTTGTGTCTATAAAAAGCTCAGTAGTCGTGGTAAGGTCCTCAGTTATGGTCATCGGCTTTGGAACTGTATTTGGTGAAAAGAAAGTTACACCACGAAACATTTTCGATAGGAGATGCCGTAACGCATTTTAAGAAAACTATCTTTGCAGACACGCCAACGGCTGCTAACTGAATCTTTCTATTTTGCCACTAGTTTCGGTCTACAACATCATCATCATTTCACAAAATACTTCCGCAATACACAGATTCACTTGGCAACTGTCTGTGTGTTTTGCGTGAAGACCTTCGTGAAAGTGTATTGCGGTTTCGAAATGATATTTAAAAATTGTAATTGTTGTACCTTCCTTCTGCAAACCATGACTCTACTGGTTTCATATTTTCGTCAACAGAATCAGCTGCTAAGCCGAGAAAATTGTACTGCGACGAAAAGTCACTTATCACTTTGCTACACTGATTTCATACAAAATAAAGATTTTGTTGGAGAATGCCAATTCGGGATTATTGACTGCAATACGAAAGTTCCGAGAAATCAAGAGTTAGGATAACTAGCAGTTCACGTAGTCATTCTCGACTTAATGTGTTCTAGTATTCCTCCATGAAACATACTGAGGGACGCTCCAAAAACACACTAAGGCAAACAAAAACACGGACCACGAAGGAATTAAACAAATGGGACCGAAATAGGTAGACGTAATGCGCATCTACAAAAAACGAAACAAAAAAAAGTTAGGAAAACTGGACGATTTATTCAAGAAAAACAGTTTCATAAATGGGAGTAAGTCAATAACAAGTTAGTGAACCACTGACTTTTATGCAAGCAGTTGGCATTGAATTACAGATTTGTTGGATACCGTGCTACATTGTGTTCAAATGGCCCGTTCGATAGTCAAAATCCCAAGCTGGCTGGACGGCCTGCCCATAATACTGCACATATTCTTAATTGAGGGAGGGGGTGATCTAACAACCTTACTGGCCAAGATACAGTGTGGTGAGCATGAAGACAAGCAGTAGAAACTCTCACCGTGTAAGGTAGGGCATTATCTTGTTGAAATGTAAGGCCAGAATGGCTTTCCGTTAATGGCAACAAAACGGTGCTTCTGTGAAGTTTCTAAGGTAAGAGACGACGTAACAGGGGAAGTAAATCAGTACTGAGCGTGAGTCGTGCTCGGTTAGATCAGATGGTAGAGCAGTTACCCGCGAAAGGCAAATGTCTCGAGATCGAGTCTCGATCCGGGACACAGTTTTAATCTGCCAGGAAGTGTCACGTCTTTCATTGTCATCGGGTCTCAGTTCGAAGCGGGTCTCATTACTAGAGATAATTCTACTCCAACCCACTGTGCCCTCTTTCTGTGGGCCGCCTATTAATGATCCTTGTGGTCACTGAAGCATCGTTTGCACGTGTCGGGTCGATGATGAATCCGGGGTTATGAGTGCCCCTCTGGCGATTTCTCGGTCCTCACTTTCCGTCGCCTCTCTATGTCCACCGCTTTCTTCTTGACGCTGTGTTCGGCCATGGTTCGCTCATTTCTGCCATAAACGTCGAATATTGGCATCGCTCCTGTTTATATGTCGGGCGATTCGTCGATTACTCCAACCAGCTTCTTTGGATCCACCTATGCGTCTTCTCTTGAAAGCTGACATCTGCATATATTGCTCACGTGCCTGTCTGCGAGGCATAATTTCTGTACAACTGAGTACACCGAAAAATTCGGAAAGACTTGGTGCCCTGCTATCTACATATCACCTGTTTACTATCCTTGCTAGCTCCGCCGTGGAATTACGCTGCAGCGTCACGTATTCATCCAGTAGCGGTCAATGTTTACAGTTTTCCATTTTCCATCGGTACGCCTTTCAGTATTGATTTGTGACCAGTTTGCATAGCTCCTTCGTGGTCCGTCAGTCATTTGTCTTGTCATAAAAGATATTTAGGGAGGGTTGGCACTGCTAAATGTCGTATCCTATTAAAATGTGTAGGTGGCCAGCTGCGTCAGTCCCAGCCGTTCTTGTTGTCTGTGAAGGCGATGAGGAACTACAGGTGCTGTTGAATGGAATGGTTTACTGAGCACAATATGTGAACTGCCTCTGGATGCCCATCTTTATACAGATGGTTGCAAGACCTCCGACTTTCAGTACAGAATATCGAATCAAAACACCTTTCACCCTTCTAAATTTCCAAATGTTATCTCCCATTCCTCACTCCTGTTGAACTTGTATATTCTCGTCGTTCTTTGGCGTTATCTGAACCCGCAACCGGAATGTCGAATCGGAACACCTTTCACCGGTTTATATTTCTATTTGTTATTTTATTCTCTAACCTGCTTCTCTGATATCTTACGCCATCTTCAGGCCACTGTGTACAGGCAACAATGGCAGCAGCGTGAAATGCATGAAAAAGGGAGTGGTGCAGGTCTTATATGTAGTGGTAATAACTAGTAAAATATAAAAATACTAAACTATACTTATCAAAGGTAGAGATAAATTAAGAAAGAATATAAGAGAGCAGTTGCACACTGTTTTAATATAAACTAAGGAACAAAGTATACATGCCATATAATCGTAAAAAAGAACCTACTAAGCGAAAGTCAATATTGCACATTATGCATAGTTAAGCACGGTGTAACGCTAATGTCAGAGCCAGTGAAAAATCTGGAGAAACACAGTCATAATCATACACTGATGAGTACAAATCGAAGCTAAATTTTAATTTATATGTTGTCATACACTAGTACAACATAAACCATTTCTGGGGGTCAACACCACAACTATCTGTGATGTCACGTTCCATGTACTAATAACAAATGATAAAACCAGGATGTAAAATTCCATCAGTGTAATCTATCACTTAAAGATTCATATGGTGTCACTTACTTAATAAAACATTTTAATGAACCAAACTGTGAATTTAATGTAATATACCGTAACCAACTCCCGCTAAGAATTAAGTACAGAAATATGTGGAAAATTCGTAATAATCGACGTTATCATGAAAGTGATTAGTCTGCTGGCAAGCAGGTGTGTGCTCAGTGATGTACCAAACTACGAAGTGCGAAGTAAGTATAAACAGGAGTACTGTTGTACATATGCAGTACATTAGAAGGACATTCATTTCAATCAGAACAACAAAAGGCAGGTACCTCTATATGTCGCGTAGCCCTTAAGCAGGGATAGACAAAGGAAAGTATGACCTACGGCGGAGTAACAACCAGGGTATCCTCTACCATGTATAATATGTCCTTTGGCATTTTCTTGAGTAGATTGGTAACTGAGAATATTGATGTCAAGGAATACACCAGACCACTATGTGATTATTAGCAATGCATTAGAGGTACAGGTATACAATCTGTACAAACATCCACGTCAACTAATGAAAGAAGTAGAAGCGTGCGAACGTCCATCAGGTACCATCAAAACAATGAAAAGAGGGAAGAACTCACAACATTAACACCATAATGCCAACAAATGTAGTGCAGCAACCATCGCGGTTACGTGTCGAAAAATGAAGGTAAGCAAGGGAGTGGGGCAAGGCAACATTAACGAGCGTCATAAAGGACTTGTAAAAAATTAGAAAGGTTCTGAAACCTAAAAACATCCATGCCGTCTCAAGAATAGTAACTGGACGGTTATAATGCATCCAGCAAGAATGACGTTACTAACGAAGTAGGAAATATGTGTAAAGAAATGTTGCTGCACATGCTGCAGACCAGTAAAACAATATCATGTGTATTTACACGTCTACTTTGCGAAACTACTAGCGACAAATACAACAATCACAATCTACTATCATGTATCTAAAGTGTTGTTTCAGTTAGTCAGTACACATGAAAGAATTGAAATATGTAGTGAGTCATATCCGGGAAACTATGTTAATGTATTTTAATATAGAGGCAAACACAAATGTAAACTAAAATCCCATTGCAATTATCAGTGAACTAAATTATCAGAAATTAAAAATTTCCACCCCTTTACATCAGACTACAACCACCCTTGGGAAACAAAGCCCGTGAATTTCAAGCAGACCGATCTTAAAACAAAGGAAGTAGCATCCACATCAGATTCGGAACAACAGTTAAAACCAGGATACCCGTGTCAGAAAACACAAATAATAAATAAATCATTTCAATTTGAAACCGTTACTCCGAAGTCATGAGACTATCTCATCAACCTGTAAAGTTCAAAAAATTTTCAAATATGTAAGTCCCTTAGCTTACACAATACTTAACCTAAATTATCCTAAGGACAAAAACACACACCCATGCCCGGGAGAGGACTCGAACCTCCGCCGGGAACAGCTGCACAGTCCATGACTGCAGCGACTTAAACCCCCCGGCTAATCCCACGCGGCTACCTGTAAAGTGCTAAAGACATCGCAGTTTGGTCTAAACAATAAACTACGTTTTTTTAAAAATAGGAACGCCCATTTTTATTACATATTCGTGTAGTTTGTAAAGAAATTTTAATGTTTTAGTTGGACCACTTTGTGATAGATGTCGCTGTAGTATTCACACAAACATATCGCTCACAATTTTAGACGAACTGTTGGTGACAGATAGGTTTTTTAAATTTCAATACAGAACACAGGTACGTATGAACATTTTATTTCGGTTCTTCCAATGTGATACATGCACCTTTGTGAACTTGTCATTTCTGAGAACTCATGCTGTTACAGCGTGATTACCTGTAAATACCACATTAATGCAATAAATGCTCAAAATGATGTCCGTGAACCTCAATGCATTTGCCAGTACATTATGTAGGAAATCAGCATACATTGCACCATTTAGATTGCCGTCGATAAAATGGGGCCAGTTATCCTTCCTACCATAATGCCGCACCATACATTAAACCGCCAAGTTCGCTGATGTTCCACTTGTCGCAACCATCGTGGATTTTCCGTTGCCCAATACTGCATATTATGCCGGTTTAGGCTATCGCTGTTGCTGAATGACGCTTCGTCGCTAAAGAGAACGCGTGCAAAAAATCTGTCATCGTTTCGTAATTTCTCTTGTGCCCAGTGGCAGAACTGTACACGACGTTCACATTCGTCGCCATGCAATTCCTGGTGCGTACAAATATGGTACGAGTGCAATCGATGTTGATTTAGTATTCTCAACATCGACGTTTTTGCGATTCCCGAATCCCACGCAATTTGTCTGCTACTGATGTGCGGATTAGCCGCGACAGGAGCTTGGGCATCATCATTTGTTGCAGGTCGTGGTTGACGTTTCACATGTGGCTGAACACTTTCTGTTTCTTTAAATGTCCGGCGAACGGTCCGGACACTTGGATGATGTCGTCCAGGACACCGAGCACCATACATAGCACACGCCCGTTGGGCATTTTATCACAATACCCATACATCAACACGATATCGGCCTTTTCAACAATTGGTAAACGGTCCATTTTAACACGGGTAATGTATCACAAAGCGAATACCGTCCTCACTGGCGGAATGTTACATGATACCACGTACTTATACGTTTGTGACTATTGCAGCGCCATCTATCACAAAGCGAAAAAAAGTTGTCCAACTAAAACATTCATATTTCCTTACGTACTACACGAAAATGTAATAAAAAATGGGGATTCCTTCCTTCAAAAAACACGGTTGATATCCGTTTCAACTATGGCAGCGCCATCTAGCGTCATCTGGTTTCCCCCTTCAAGCTAGACGAGTTTCGTTCTTTGTAGTTATTTTTTTCATTTTATGCTTATTTCGTGAAATATTTGGCCCAGTCACTATCAATGGACCACCCTATATTTCTATAGACGACCTTAAACTGTTAAGGCATGCCGGCCGCGGTGGTCTAGCGGTTCTAGACGCTCAGTCCGGAACCGCGCGACCGCTACGGTCGCAGGTTCGAATCCTGCCTCGGGCGTGGATGTGTGTGATGTCTTTAGGTTAGTTAGGTTTAAGTGGTTCTAAGTTGTAGGGGACTGATGACCACAGATATTAAGTTCCGTAGTGCTCAGAGCCATTTGAACCACTTTTTTTTTTTTTTGTTTAGGCATACAAATCTAAAATCTACAAGCCTATTGAAACCAAAACCACGTAAAAGTAAATAAATTACCTACTTTCTTTATAGGAAGATACACCGCTGTACAGACCAAAGGTAGGCAGGGTATAAGCGTGAATGCTCAAAGCAGAAAACAGAATATTGGAAGCTGAAGAAAAAGGCATATTAACACCCAGAAAACAGCTACAGGTTCAACAAAGTTGCGGAAAAAAGGAAACGAGCATGTTAGTAAAATGTAAGTAGTTCCAGTACCCCTTTCCAAATCAGCGTATAAAAATGTGTCATCAGCCAGCAAGTGAGCTGTGGCGTGCGACATTGAAATGTAGGGTAAGTGTGTTAGAATCAACAACCCCCTGTCACCTAAGTGTGGTCAAAAGAAATGAAGAAGCAAACCACAACAATCTTATGGAACAAATAACGGTCGAGGACATGTCGTTGCATATCACAGTTGGTGCAGAGAGGAAGCAGGTAAATAGGTAAATGCAATCGCTGCTTACATGCAAGTGCTATTAAATAAATGGCACCTTATGAATTTGTGATTGATAGTTTGCATTCTTGCAACTATATATTCTTGTTTGATTAGTTATTATTAGTATTGTAAAATGATGATATAGATAGTTGTAGGGGCTGAGCTCCAGTAAGTGGTTTATTTTTTACCAGAGTATAACAATACATAATAAATAGTTTACCTTCAGATTGTGATTTTATCTATGCATAACACGCAATATTGAACTCCGTTTAGTAGGTTCTTTTTTAGGATTTTTTGGTATACATTTATATTAACACTGTGTGCAAGTGTTCCCTTATTTTATTCCTTAATAAATCATTATCTTTGATGTTATTCTCTGTTATTGTTATATGTCACTATATATTATAACTGCATATAAGACCTGCACCGCCAACATTTTGTAAGGTGTCAGGTAAA
Source organism: Schistocerca gregaria (assembly GCF_023897955.1). Taxonomy (NCBI): domain Eukaryota; kingdom Metazoa; phylum Arthropoda; class Insecta; order Orthoptera; family Acrididae; genus Schistocerca; species Schistocerca gregaria. The sequence goes on from NC_064925.1 coordinate 144,664,789, forward strand.
TCCAACACCTTCCATGAAAACACTGACATAATAAGCAAATCTACTAGTATGTCACACAGCTCCGAATAAATCGTAACATTAAATTAACCAAAGTAATACAAGTAACGAGTGAGCAAATGGAATGCCACAGACTAACACAAGAATGCTTAAATGCATGTCCTACCTTCCCACCGTGAGACCGACGCAGTTCCGAGGGGAGAAACGAGAATAGAAGCCGAGAGCAGAACCGTGTTAAGCTATAAGGCCCTACAATAAGGGACGGACTGGACACCCATGTCGGCAGCCTACCTCTAAGTCTACCACCCGCACGTTTTAGCGTGAGGCTTCTTCGCGTCTCTGTTACGTCAAGTACCACCCCCCAGCCCATGTTAAAAGCTAGAGCCCTCCAGAAAAACAGTATAGATCTTATGATAACACAAAAAGGGCCACTACCACCCGCAAGTTTTAGCATGAGACTTTTTCTCGTCTCAGGTACGTCAAGGACCACTCCCCAGCCCATGTTAAAAGATAGAGCCCTCCAGAAGAACAGTATAGATCTTACGATAACGCTAAAAGGACCACACCAGCTGCAGGTTTTAGCGTGAGAGTTTTTCGCGTCTCTGTTACGTTGCAAACTTTAAAAACATTGCCCCACCACGAAAAGTATAACGTTTCTCATTGGATAGACAGAATTTTTGTAGGCGGAGCTTAAGGTTATCATTGAGACCCTGATTGGTCAGATGAAAACACAGCCAGATAGTTTTTTTAAATCAACTTCGGTAAATTGTAGTAAGGAGAAGTTAGGAAAGAGTTAGTTCCGAGACGGCGAGCTGGATGGCTGCTGCACCGGCCGCTGTCGCCCTGACGATGCCTAAACACCGACAAGGTAATGAACGCACGCGATGCCGCATTTTTGAGCGCATAAGGCTTCACTCACAACTGCAGAAGACTCATCTGTTACACCCCTTTTTTGCGTAATACTAGAGTCGATCGTTAATTAAAGCTCATGGTGTTCACATTTGCCACTTGAAGAACAGATCTGATACGTGATGATTTTTCTTTTATATAGTTATTGAGAAGCCACGTCAGCCACTGTAATTTACGACAAGTTAGATAAGTAATTAAAGATAATTGAGGGTCACTGTAGACCATTTTGATAGTTTTCTCTTTTGTGAAACTTAAATTAAACCTAGATTATACACTCCTGGAAATGGAAAAAAGAACACATTGACACCGGTGTGTCAGACCCACCATACTTGCTCCGGACACTGCGAGAGGGCTATACAAGCAATTATCACACGCACGGCACAGCGAACACACCAGGAACCGCGGTGTTGGCCGTCGAATGGCGCTAGCTGCGCAGCATTTGTGCACCGCCGCCGTCAGTGTCAGCCAGTTTGCCGTGGCATACGGAGCTCCATCGCAGTCTTTAACACTGGTAGCATGCCGCGACAGCGTGGACGTGAACCGTATGTGCAGTTGACGGACTTTGAGCGAGGGCGTATAGTGGGCATACGGGAGGCCGGGTGGACGTACCGCCGAATTGCTCAACACGTGGGGCGTGAGGTCTCCACAGTACATCGATGTTGTCGCCAGTGGTCGGCGGAAGGTGCACGTGCCCGTCGACCTGGGACCGGACCTCAGCGACGCACGGATGCATGCCAAGACCGTAGGATCCTACGCAGTGCCGTAGGGGACCGCACCGCCACTTCCCAGCAAATTAGGGACACTGTTGCTCCTGGGGTATCGGCGAGGACCATTCGCAATCGTCTCCATGAAGCTGGGCTACGGTCCCGCACACCATTAGGCCGTCTTCCGCTCACGCCCCAACATCGTGCAGCCCGCCTCCAGTGGTGTCGCGACAGGCGTGAATGGAGGGACGAATGGAGACGTGTCGTCTTCAGCGATGAGAGTCGCTTCTGCCTTGGTGCCAATGATGGTCGTATGCGTGTTTGGCGCCGTGCAGGTGAGCGCCACAATCAGGACTGCATACGACCGAGGCACACAGGGCCAACACCCGGCATCATGGTGTGGGGAGCGATCTCCTACACTGGCCGTACACCTCTGGTGATCGTCGAGGGGACACTGAATAGTGCACGGTACACCCAAACCGTCATCGAACCCATCGTTCTACCATTCCTAGACCGCCAAGGGAACTTGCTGTTCCTACAGGACAATGCACGTCCGCATGTATCCCGTGCCACCCAACGTGCTCCAGAAGGTGTAAGTCAACTACCCTGGCCAGCAAGATCTCCGGATCTGTCCCCCATTGAGCATGTTTGGGACTGGATGAAGCGTCGTCTCACGCGGTCTGCACGTCCAGCACGAACGCTGGTCCAATTGAGGCGCCAGGTGGAAATGGCATGGCAAGCCGTTCCACAGGACTACATCGAGCATCTCTACGATCGTCTCCATGGGAGAATAGCAGCCTGCATTGCTGCGAAAGGTGGATATACACTGTACTAGTGCCGACATTGTGCATGCTCTGTTGCCTGTGTCTATGTGCCTGTGGTTCTGTCAGTGTGATCATGTGATGTATCTGACCCCAGGAATGTGTCAATAAAGTTTCCCCTTCCTGGGACAATGAATTCACGGTGTTCTTATTTCAATTTCCAGGAGTGTAGATGTGATATGGCATAGGTCATCCTTCGATCGATTGAAGAACTTGGAAACCCATTCAGGGAATATTCGTTCACATTTTTGTTGAACGCAGTTGGTTTTTACCATCATGTATTGAAACATTTCCTTTTATCAATATTTCAATTTATAAACGCTGTTTTGTGAGTAGAATAAAATTATCAATGGTAAACTTAACTGCTTTTTCTTCGTTATTTTAGCAGCGAACTAAAAATAGGAAAGCCTTGAACCCTTTCCACTATATTTAGTTAGTATTAAGATTCTTTTACAGGGAGTGCAGTGGAGCTGACGCTGAGATCATTTAGTATTTGGTTTATCATCGCTAGTCTCACTGAACTCTTCTGAATTCTACATGTCATGTGTGGTCTGGCGTCTCCTTACCAGCAACAGGTCCGAGGTTCAAACTAGTTAATTCCCTAAAAAACACGCTCAGAGCGTCGTTGTGCGAAAGTGGTAGGGAGACACGATATAGAACAAACAGACACCACCATGAATGTTTAGAATTTTTATGTATTTTATGTAGTATGGACACAGCGCAAATAACAACAGGAAATTTAGACGGTTGAAAGATGTTTTAACTCAACTTTGTGGATGTGGATTGAAATAATGCCAAAGATAGACGAGAATAACGATGTGCAAGAGGAATGGGAGATGAGAATGGGAATGAGAGAGCATTTAGCAAACAAGGAGAGGGCATTTGGCTATCTTGGATGCGGGATAACGCATGCCTGACGAAGAAACGAATGTCCAAAAAGTTTACAATCACACATTAAGAGAAAATTCCTGGCAAAAGAAGTCCACTATTATTAGAAATAGGCCTTGAGAATGAAATTTCTGGGAATGTATGTCTCGAGTACACATTATAAAGGAAGAGTTTCTTCGACTGCGAGTAAATTGGAAAGAAGAGATTAGGGGGTTTGAGATGGGATGATGCTGAAAATCGAGTGGTCTGATGTAGTAAGAATTAAGGAGGTTCTCGAGCCGTAAAAGGCGGAAGTTATAGGGAAAGGAGGGTTTTGAAACATGTGCAAAAAATAGTTGAGGACGTTGGATGCGCGTGCGACTCTTAAGCAAAGAAATCGAAACGGGTGGCATCAAACTAGTCAAAACTCTTACAGCAGAAAATAGTTCGTCAGGAAATGATTCAAATGGCTCAAATGGCTCTGAGCACTATGGGACTCAACTGCTGTGGTCATTAGTCCCCTAGAACTTAGAACTACTTAAACCTAACTAACCTAAGGACATCACGCACACCCATGCCCGAGTCAGGATTCGAACCTGCGACCGTAGCAGTCGCACGGTTCCGGACTGCGCGCCTAGAACCGCGAGACCACCGCGGCCGGCAGGAAATGATTCGCTGACCTGTCTGGCAGTGGTGTTCTGTGCCGCACAACATTAGCGACCACTTTATTCAAACGCAGTAAATGTTCAGGAAAATTTGTTTAATGAATATCGCATCGAAATTGAATTTATTCACACGGAGATAGAGGTTCACACCCAAGTCTGGCCAACGTCATTTTTACCACCTATCAGATTTTCTACACCATTTCCAACGAATGCCGGAGTTGTTCCTTTAACGAGGTCGCCACTCTTGACCGACTACCCTCCTCTATTCCTAATGACGTTGTTGCCGTCGGAATACATTATCCCTCGTCCAAGAACGGCTGGCAGCCTGTGTGTGCGCCGACCAATATTTCCGCTTAGATTGACTTCGTGTGACAGCATCTCCCACGTTAGGGATACATCTATCGCTCAAAAATATTATTTTTATTTAGCTTAAGAGTGCAGAAAAGAGAGAGTATTTCACTAGAATCATTGAATGTCAGCCCGGGCATGTCGTAAGTTCTACACGGTATTGTATGGAGGTTGCATCGAGCAATTCTGCGAGTTGCAAATACACGTGGAAAACGTCATATCGCCTAAATGTTTCGCTTTCGTTGGCATAATACTATTCATTAACGTATTATAAATAAATAAAAACCTGTGGTAAAAAGCTGTATCTTACTTACAGTAGAAAATTCGCTGCACTGGACATTCACTGCTAATCTCTTACTTTTTTATTACAGACTAATTTGTTTCGTGGATTGCATGTGATTTCTTCGACATTTAACTTATTTTATTTTGAAACTTCTCAATCATATGCAATATAGGAGATATCTCTGAGCCTGTTCGTTTCTTTGTGGGTAGTGACAACTTTGCATATGAACTGTTGTTGATGTGTGTGTGTTAAACCCTCTTTATGCTGAATCGAAAAGAAGCGAACGTAAGAGGGAACTCAAGACTCACATATTAGGGACGGTATAGCCACCATTGTTGTGCCCCTCCCATCTCTCTCTTTCTCCTCTCCATCACAGCTTCGACTTTTACCGTTCTATTTCTCTTCCTCTAACCTATCTACCTCTTATATATCTCTTTCACCCCATTCTATCGTCTTATGTCTCTGCTAGATGAGAATAACTCACAAGATGCAAGAATATAACGAGAAAATTCCCAACTAACAATGGGACTGACATTCAGAAAAGAAAAGTATGTTTACTTTCATATACATAGTCATTATTATTATTATTATTATTATTATTCTTGATTGTTATAATTATTTTTATTGTTATAAGTATCATTGTACTACTGTTATAAGATCTATTTTTTTTCTTTAACATCAATACTGCATAATAGGCTATATTTCCTTAATGTTATGTAGAAACTGTAACTCGTTCAATCTGAGTATGCCTGGTTAGGTGTAAGAGAGGGCCTGAAGGCCCTAATCTTGCCAGGTAAAATAAATGCATAAATAAATAAATAAATAAATAAATAAATAACAGTGAAAGAGTGAAAGGCATACAGTTGTTTTCGGTTCGCATTCACTTGTGTTCGCTCGTCTTACGCTGGTGTTAGTCTTAATGAGATCTCAGAATAAGTTCACGTCCTCTCCGCCTCGGTGCTAGTAGTTTAAAACGTTTTCGTCTGTTATCTTGTCTACTTTTTCTGTTGTTTACGAGACTTGCATGAACGTTAGAGTGGTCAGTAGGAACTGTAATGTTCCTGATAGAACGATACAGATACCATACACGTTTGTGGGATGCAGTAGATCTACAAAAGCCGAAGGAAAAGAAACACGACTGACAGGAAATTCCCGAAGCAATCAGAGGCCCTAATGGGAGCTTGAAAAGCACAATTTCCTTCAATATAAACATTTGAAAACAAGTACCTATTGTTGTTGTTGTTGTTGTCTTCAGTCCTGAGACTGGTTTGATGCAGCTCTCCATGCTACTCTATCCTGTGCAAGCTGCTTCATCTCCCAGTACCTACTGCAACCTACATCCTTCTGAATCTGCTTAGTGTACTCATCTCTCGGTCTCCCTCTACGATTTTTACCCTCCACGCTGCCCTCCAATGCTAAATTTGTGATCCCTTGATGCCTCAAAACATATCCTACCAACCGATCCCTTCTTCTAGTCAAGTTGTGCCACAAACTTCTCTTCTCCCCAATCCTATTCAATACCTCCTCATTAGTTACGTGATCTATCCACCTTATCTTCAGTATTCTTCTGTAGCACCACATTTCGAAAGCTTCTATTCTCTTCTTGTCCAAACTAGTTATCGTCCATGTTTCACTTCCATACATGGCTACACTCCAAACAAATACTTTCAGAAACGACTTCCTGATACATAAATCTATATTCGATGTTAACAAATTTCTCTTCTTCAGAAACGCTTTCCTTGCCATTGCCAGTCTACATTTTATATCCTCTCTACTTCGACCATCATCAGTTATTTTACTTCCTAAATAGCAAAACTCCTTTACTACTTTAAGTGTCTCATTTCCTAATCTAATTCCCTCAGCATCACCCGATTTAATTTGACTACATTCCATTATCCTTGTTTTGCTTTTGTTAATGTTCATCTTATATCCTCCTTTCAAGACACTGTCCATTCCGTTCAACTGCTCTTCCAAGTCCTTTGCTGTCTCTGACAGAATTACAATGTCATCGGCGAACCTCAAAGTTTTTACTTCGTCTCCATGAATTTTAATACCTACTCCAAATTTTTCTTTTGTTTCCTTTACTGCTTGCTCAATATACAGATTGAACAACATCGGGGAGAGGCTACAACCCTGTCTCACTCCTTTCCCAACCACTGCTTCCCTTTCATGCCCCTCGACTCTTATTACTGCCATCTGGTTTCTGTACAAATTATAAATAGCCTTTCGCTCCCTGTATTTTACCCCTGCCACCTTTAGAATTTGAAAAAGAGTATTCCAGTCAACATTGTCAAAAGCTTTCTCCAAGTCTACAAATGCTAGAAACGTAGGTTTGCCTTTTCTTAATCTTTCTTCTAAGATAAGTCGTAACGTCAGTATTGCCTCACATGTTCCAACATTTCGACGGAATCCAAACTGATCCTCCCCGAGGTCTGCATCTACCAGTTTTTCCATTCGTCTATAAAGAATTTGTGTTAGTATTTTGCAGCCGTGGCTTATTAAACAGATAGTTCGGTAATTTTCACATCTGTCAGCACCTGCTTTCTTTGGGATTGGAATTATTATATTCTTCTTGAAGTCTGAGGGTATTTCGCCTGTCTCATACATCTTGCTCACCAGCTGGTAGAGTTTTGTCATGACTGGCTCTCCCAAGGCCGTCAGTAGTTCTAATGGAATGTTGTCTACTCCGGGGGCCTTGTTTCGACTCAGGTCTTTCAGTGCTCTGTCAAACTCTTCACGCAGTATCGTATCTCCCATTTCGTCTTCATCTACATCCTCTTCTATTTCCATAATATTGTCCTCAAGTACATCGCCCTTGTATAAACCTTCTATATACTCCTTCCGCCTTTCTGCCTTCCCTTCTTTGCTTAGAACTGGGCTGCCATCTGAGCTCTTGATATTCATACACGTGGTTCTCTTCTCTCCAAAGGTCTCTTTAATTTTCCTGTAGGCAGTATCTATCTTACCCCTAGTGAGATAAGCTTCTACATCCCTACATTTGTCCTCTAACCATCCCTGTTTAGCCATTTTGCACTTCCTGTCGATCTCATTTTTGAGACGTTTGTATTCCTTTTTGCCTGCTTCATTTACTGCATTTTTATATTTTCTCCTTTCATCAATTAAATTCAATATTTCTTCTGTTACCCAAGGATTTCTAGCAGCTCTCGTCTTTGTACCTACTTTATCCTCTGCTGCCTTCACTACTACATCCCTCAGAGCTACCCATTCTTCTTCTACTGTATTTCTTTCCCCTATTCCTGTCAATTGTTCCCTTATGCTCTCTCTGAAACTCTGTACAACCTCTGGTTCTTTCAGTTTATCCAGGTCCCATCTCCTTAATTTCCCACATTTTTGCAGTTTCTTCAGTTTTAATCTACAGGTCATAACCAATAGATTGTGGTCAGAGTCCACATCTGCCCCTGGAAATGTCTTACAACTTAAAACCTGGTTCCTAAATCTCTGTCTTACCATTATATAATCTATCTGATACCTTTTAGTATCTCCAGGGTTCTTCCACGTATACAACCTTCTTTCATGATTCTTAAACCAAGTGTTAGCTATGATTAAGTTATGCTCTGTGCAAAATTCTACTAGGCGGCTTCCTCTTTCATTTCTTAGCCCCAATCCATATTCACCTACTATGTTTCCTTCTCTCCCTTTTCCTACACTCGAATTCCAGTCACCCATTACTATTAAATTTTCGTCTCCCTTCACTATCTGAATAATTTCTTTTATTTCATCGTACATTTCTTCAATTTCTTCGTCATCTGCAGAGCTAGTTGGCATATAAACTTGTACTACTGTAGTAGGTGTGGGCTTCGTATCTATCTTGGCCACAATAATGCGTTCACTATGCTGTTTGTAGTAGCTTACCCGCATTCCTATTTTCCTATTCATTATTAAACCTACTCCTGCATTACCCCTATTTGATTTTGTGTTTATAACCCTGTAGTCACCTGACCAGAAGTCTTGTTCCTCCTGCCACCGAACTTCACTAATTCCCACTATATCTAACTTTAACCTATCCATTTCCCTTTTAAAATTTTCTAACCTACCTGCCCGATTGAGGGATCTGACATTCCACGCTCCGATCCGTAGAACGCCAGTTATCTTTCTCCTGATAACGACATCCTCCTGAGTAGTCCCCGCCCGGAGATCCGAATGGGGGACTATTTTACCTCCGGAATATTTTACCCAAGAGGATGCCATCATCATTTAATCATACAGTAAAGCTGCATGTCCTCGGGAAAAATTACGGCTGTAGTTTCCCCTTGCTTTCAGCCGTTCGCAGTACCAGCACAGCAAGGCCGTTTTGGTTAATGTTGCAAGGCCAGATCAGTCAATCATCCAGACTGTTGCCCCTGCAACTACTGAAAAGGCTGCTGCCCCTCTTCAGGAACCACACGTTTGTCTGGCCTCTCAACAGATACCCCTCCGTTGTGGTTGCACCTACGGTACGGCCATCTGTATCGCTGAGGCACGCAAGCCTCCCCACCAACGGCAAGGTCCATGGTTCTATTATAGTGATTAAAACTAAAAATATACGAAAAACCAGATCATTCTCATTACTTACGTTCCTCGTATGTGTAATTATATGGCTGATGTATCTTTTTTATGTTATTTTTATGATAAATAATATTGTTTTACCCGAGGCCACGCTATCTGCCCTCTAACAAATTATATAGCAGCCTTTTTTTATCTAGTAGCCTATGTCAGAGGCCGCATCTATAATTCACGTTTGAAATTTTATTGACTCTATCTTCGTTATACATGCTTTAATAGTATCGTTAAAGTGCTTCCTGTACCTCACCGCAGATTTCTGGAACAATCTCATTTACACTCAGGTGAAAAAGTTCATGGGATACCGACAGACTTACTTACATATGGCGGTAGTATTGCGTACACAAGGCATAAACCACAATGCATTGATGGAGCTGTCATTTGTACTCAAGGTGATTCATGTGAAAAAGGGTTCCGACGTGGTTATGACCACACGACTGGAACTAATAGACTTCGAACGCACTACGGTAGTTTGAGGTAGAGCCATGGGACACTCTCTTTCGGAAATCTTTAGGGAAATCAGTGTTACGAGATCCGCAGTGTCAAGAGTGTGCCGAGAATACCAAATTTCAGGTATTACCTCTCACCACGGATAAAGCAGTGGCCGGCGAAAGAAACGCCGTCCGCGTAGAATTGTCAGTGCTAAGAGACAAGCAACATTGAGGGAAATAACCACAGAAATCAATGTTGGACATGCGACGAATGTATGCGTTACGACAGTGTGGCGAAATTTGGCGTCAGTTGGTTATGCCAGTTGATGATCTCTGCAGCGCCTCTTCAGGGCTCGTGACAGTATCAGTTACACCTCAGACGACCGGAAAACCGCTGTCTGGTGTAATGCTAGTAATTTTCGCCTCACAAACATTAATATACGCTCAGTAGTAAACACCTGATGACCTAAGGTTATCGAACAATTGTAAAGTAAAAGAAATGAACCATCGCATAGCAGCGACAGCATCTATTATTCTGTATCTTTGCCGTTCTTGCGCAGTGCCTGTAAATCTCTATGTACATGTATCGATTTATGGTATAAAAAAGAATTCTGTTGTTTCAAGACAAATGAGGCATTGGGCACCTCACCTTTTACTGTATGGATTCCATGAAAGTCGGGCCGGACTTGCTGCGTTCCGCATCGGTATTTTATATTTTAAGTGAACATATTCAGTAAATATGCTAACTGTTATCTTTCTAATCAGAAAACATATAGTTTCTTGTAACTGATTACGAACAGGCAGCATCAAGAGAACATTTTGATAGTTATGTATAAAGTATTTAACCATAATGGTCATCTATTGTAATTTAATATGAAAAGCTACGTAGCATTTAAAAAACGTGTGTTAAAGATAAATGTGCTTATTTCAGTAAATTAACCTTGATGATTTCCATCTCCTCATTTACTTGAATGTTAATTATTTTGTATTAGTTCATCACCAGAACGCAGCATGAGGCAGAAGGAACACGATCATTTTCCTATTATTTCTGAATCAGCTCTTTTTTTTATTAATTGTGTAGTGTTGCATTTCTTTTAAAGTCTATAAATCTTCTAGTCCCTTAGTGTTGTTCCGGGCATGACTACATCGCGACTATAAAAATGCACAGAAATGATAATGTTTCTTCCGAACGATCGAAAATAAATCAATCTGCTGCTCTTATTCAAAATAATCCGACCAGGTACTTAATGCTCAACGTACGTTATTATAATAGTATAATCAATCCCTGATTCTCTTGGGAAGTGGCCCACCAAAATATACATTTTTTCGACATTTTTCAGAAAAAAATGTAAAATAACAATTCTTTTTCTTTTCGCTCCCCGAGAGCAACGCTACACTGGTCAGATGAATGCCGATTTCAATTGTTAAAAGCTGTTGGTAGGGTTTGTTCGACGTTGGCGCAGACTCCACGAAGCCATGGATCCAAGTCGTCAACAAGGCACTGTGTAAGCTAGTAGTGGCTCCATAATCGTTTGGGTTGTGTGTACATGGAATAGACTGAGTCCTCTGGTCATACTGAACCGTTGGTTGACTGGAAACGTTTATGTTCGGATGAATGGAGAGCATTTGCAGGCATTCATGGATTTCATTTTCGTGGATAACAATGCGTTGACACCAGGCCACAGCTGTTCGCTTTGAAGAACACTCTGGACAGTTAGAGAATGATTTTGCCACCCAGAGCGCCCCACATGAATTCCATCGAATTATTTTTTTATTTTTTTATTTTTTATTTATTTATTTATTTTTGCCAGATCGTGCACAAAATCCTGCATTTGGAACACTTTCGGAATTATAGGCGACTATAGAGGAAGCATGGCTCCGTATTTCTGCAGGTTACTTTCAACTACTTAGTGAGTCCATGGCACTACGTCATGCAAATGGAAGTCTGACATGTCATTAGACGGTATGCCATGACTTTTGTCACCTCACTGCGTACCGGCTACTGAAATCTGAAACAGCAGCTAACGCAAATGTTCCCGGTTGCCAACAACAAGGTTACGTTAGTCGACGGTATTTAGTATTCTGCTTGTAAATTTTCGACTCAGTTGTAATGAACATCCATCGAAAAGTTTCAGACGACATGTGTGCGAAGTTTTGCAACAACGCTACGGAAAACTGGAGCTGCAGTTCAATGTTAAGTACACTACCTACACACATTTTTATCTTTCAGTACAATCTGAGACACCTACATATTTATCCTTTCCTACATATTTTCTCTACTTCGTGAAAAACTATGCAATCACCAAACAAAACATTAATTTAAGAATATGGAAGTTTTGCATCACGTACGTAACTATAAAGAGCTGTCAAATGAAAACGAGACTTATGGAAAGTATGTAAACTGTTTATTACTACACAAGTAATCGCTATAACTTTTAATACATTTATTCTACGATGAGGCAAGACGATCAATATCTTCATGGAAAAATGTTTGCGGTTGCATACGGTAAGATTTCAGTCAGATTACATCATGGTCATGCGACATTTGAAGTACTGAGAGAGTTCTGCTATTTGGGAAGCAAAATATTGATGATCGTCGATGTAGGGAGGATATAAGATGTACACTGGCAACGGCAGGGAAAGCCTTTCTGAAGAAGAGAAATTTGTTAACATCGAGTGTAGAGTTAAGTGTCAGGAAGTCCTTTCTTAAAGAATATATACGGAGTATAGCCATGCACGATAACTACACTACTGCCCATTAAACTTACTGCACCACGAAGATGACGTGCTACAGACGCGAAATTTAGCCGACAGAAAGAAGATCCTGTGACATGTAAATGATGAGCTTTTCAGAGCATTCACACAACGATGGCGCCGGTGGTGACACCTACAACGTGCTAACATAGTAAAATTTCCAACCGATTTCTCATACGCAAACAGCAGTTGACCGGTGTTGCCTGGTGAAACGTTGTTGTGATGCCTCGTGTACGGAGGAGAAATGCGTACCATCACGTTTCCGACTTTGATAAAGATCGGATTGTAGCCTATCGCGATTTCGGTTTATCGTATAACGACGTTGCAGCTCGTGTTGGTCGAGATCCAATGAATGTAGGCAGAATATGGAATCGGTGAGTGCCAGAGGGTAATACGGAACGCTGATCTGGATACTAGCGGCCTCGTATCACTAGCTGTCGAGATGATAGACATCTTATCTGCACGGCTGTAACGGATCGTGCTGCCACGTCTAATTCCCTGAGTCAACAGATGGGGACATTTGCAATACAACAACCATCCGCAAGAACAGTTCGACGACGTTTTCAGCAGCATGGACTATCAGCTCTGAGACCATGGCTGCGGTTACCCTTGACGCTGCATCACAGACAGGAGCGCCTGTGAGGGTGTACTCAACGACGAACCTGGGATCACGAAAGGCAAAACGCCATTTTTTCGGATAAATCCAGGTTCTGTTTACAGCATCATGATGGTCGCATCCGTGTTTGGCGGCATCGCGGTGAACGCACATTGGAAGCGTGTATTCGTCATCACCATACTGGCGTATCACACGGCGTGGTGGTATGTGGTGTCATTGGTTACACGTCTCGGTCACCTCTTGTTCGCATTGATGAAACTTTGAACAGTGGACGTCACATTTCAGATGTGTTACGACACGTGGCTCTACCCTTCATTCGATCCCTGCGAAATCCTACAGTTCAGCAGGGTAATGCACTACCGCGTGTTGCAGGTCCTGCATGGGCCTTTCTGGATACAGAAAATATTCGGCTGCTGCCCTGGCCAGCACATTCTCCAGATCTCTCACCAACTGAAAACGTCTGGCCAATGGTGGCCGAGCAACTGGTTCGTCACAATACGCCAGTCACTACTCGGGATACTGATTTCTCAGGATCTATGCACTCAAATTGCGTGAAAATGTAATCATATGTCAGTTCTAGTATAATATATTTGTGCAATGAATATCTGTTTATCATCTGCATTTCTTCTTGGTGTAGCAATTTGAAAGGCTAGTAGTGTAGTTCAGACAACAAGAGAATAGAAGCTTTCGAAATATGGTGCTACACAAGAGTGCTGAAGATTAGATGGGTAGATTACGTATCTAATAAGGAGGTATTGAAAGGAATTGGAGACAAGAGGAATTTGTGGCACAGCTTGACTAGACGGAGGGATCTGTTGGTAGAACACATTCAGAGGCATCAAGGGATCACCAATTTAGTATTGGAAGGAAGCGTTGAGGGTAAAAATCATAGAGGGAGACCAAGAGATGAGTACACGAAGCAGATTCAGAAGGATGTAGGTTGCAGTAGTTATTTGGAGGTGAAGATGCTTGCACAGGATGGAGTAGCATGAAGAACTGCGTCAAACCAATCTCTGGACTGAAGACCTCGACAACAACAACAACATCGTCAGAGATTCCAAAATCAAATACTGGATTGTAAGGCTTACCCAGGAGCAGATATAGGCTGAGATCATAATGTAGTAGTGATGAAGATGTGATGTTTTCCGGCTTTATTTCCTTGTTGATTGTCTTTAGTGTGGATGTACTGCGTTGCTATACTGTCTGAAAAATGGGGGGTGGAAGTTCAACACTATTTTGAACGATGAAGCTGACAGGTGCACATTTGTACGTTTCACAGCTCCTTACTTTGACCGTTCGCAACCCCCTCCCCCCAATAATACACAGTTATATTGCAGTCCACTATTGGTTAACATTGATAAGCCTCATTAATAGGTTTCAAGCTAACATCAACATACTGCTACAATGGTTTACTGTTGAATATCATTATGCAGTAACAACAACACAGTTCACAGTTCTTGCAGAATAATATGGTACATATTGAACAGACACTGTCATTGTTTTAACGCACAGTCTATTTGTCCTACACTTATTTCACAGTTAAGTTGATTGTCGACCTAAACAGCACGGGTTTCTCGTCTGAATATCGGCTGTGGACTGACTGTCTCCAGACCAAAATCTGGGCCTTTATACAGGGTGAGGCAGAAAGGACGGACGTTTTTAGAACAGCTAGTATTCAGGCTCAGGCGGTCGGAGTGGGGGGAATGATGTAGTAACGTGATCGGTAGCTCCTGCCATTTTGTTTAGTCAAGGTCGTCGAGCTGTGTGTTTACCTATGATAGTTTTGTGCACAATAGTGAGCCTATCGTTGCACTGCAGAGTGAGTTCCGTCGCCATTTCAATCTCACTAGACATTATAGTTTTCCCACTCGTAACACCATTTTACGTTGGGTAGAATCAATTCGAACACGAAGAACAGTTATGAACAAAAAACCACCAGGAGCTCCTCACTCAGCTCAGACACAAATGTGGAAAGAGTTTGGCAAGCCATACTCCATAGTACTGGTCGATCTGCTAGAAGACACTCGGATGAGCTGCACTCAGTAATTGCTCGGTAAGCCATATTTTGCATACTAACCTAAAATGTCATCCCTACAAAATGGCCACTGTGCAAAAATTAAAACCAAGAGATTATTACCAGCAGCTGAACTTTTCCCGAGTAATGGAGGCCATATCTGAGCACAATGACATAATTTTGCTTATCACTGATGAAGCTCATTTCCATTTGAATGGAATGGTAAATCAGCAGAACTGTCGTTATTGGGCCAGTGAAAACCCCCAAAACTATGCATCAGAAACCATTGCATAGTCCCAAGGCGACTGTTCTATGTGCTGTGACAGGTACAGATGTTTTTGGTCCATATTTTTCCAAGGTGAGAACGGGAACACTGTAACCGTAAGGTCTGAATGATATAGAGAGATGATCACTGAATTCTTCATACCTGAATTAAAAAGAAAACGTATTTTTTTCCTGCGAGTGTGGTTTCAGCAGGATGGAACTACAGCTCTAGATTGACTATGGAAGCAATTTTCGTGGTAGAGTTTTTTCCCGATTTAGGGACATTCATTGGCCTCCTCGTTTCCCTCACCTGTCCATGTGTGGCTACTTTTTGTGGGGTTACCTCAAATCAAGTGTGTATGTGCACAAACCACGTACACTTGAAGAACTGAAGGAAGTTGTTCGTGTGGAAATTGTCCAAATAGACAGAGGCATGTTGCAGAGAGTTTAAGCCAACTTCTGAGAGCGCCTTGAGAAGTGCATCGCTGAAAATGACTGTCATCTCGGACCGCCGTCACCTGGGAGATGTTTTCAAGCAATAATTTTGTTAAATGGCAACATTATTTGAGTGTTACTCTGTAATTAAAATATTTTGAAGCACTCCTAACGATATATTGTTCATTTGAAAACCATTCATCCTTTATGCATCACAGTAATAGGCACTGAACTATACACTGTTCGATGTTTAAGTTAAAGAAATTACAGTTGAAACATACTTGATTCAATTAAATGAATATATAGAAAAATCCGTCTTTTTAACAGTTTCTTCTACTACAAGGGTTAAGCCGTATTATTTGTTTAAATGATGAAGTTAACAGATATAATTACACAAACAATACTTTTGACATAATGGTAACTACTTTGGAATTAATTAAGGTCTGGCTTTGTTAATATGTTTTGGAATAGAGCAAAATAAATACTTAAAGAATGCTATTAGTTGTTCCCCCAAATGTTTATAGTTACTATAGAATTTATATTTGTTTCTAAGTCAACAAAAGAGTTTAAGTTACGAAACAATTACTGATTTCACCCTATAAGAAAAATATTAACTAGGAAAAGTCTAAATAAATTATAAAATCAATTACATACTTAAAATTAGGCACAAAATTAGATCTGGTATTATATTCTTTAAGACTGAGGACCAATCTTTCTCTTTTGTGAAAATGCAGGCTATACTCACGTATCTTAATGGTAATAAGTCAGAAATAAAAAAAAATGAATTTTAAGAAGGCAGATGGCAAAACAGGAGGGGAAGTAAAAATACCCCAGCTTGCTTTGTCACAAAGAGTAGGCTGAAATTTAAGAGTCAGGAAGAATGAAAGAATGAATGTGCAAAGAAATGTGATACAGAGGTACTAACGAAAGACGAGACATGCTTGACGTTCTCTTATAGGCTATACATACAGCAATAAGGACTAGTTCAGGAGGCATTACAGTTGAAGAGGAATGGACATCTCTAAAAAGGGCAAACACAGAAGTTTGAAAGAAAAACATAGATACAAGGAATGTAACTGCGTAGAAACTATGGGTAACAGAAGAAATAGTTTAGTTGGTTGACGAAAGAAAGAAGGACAAAAATGTTAAGGGAAATTCATGAATACCGAAATAAAATTCGCTGAGGATAGGAAGTGCAGGCAAGCTAATAGGAAATGGCTGCATGAAAAATGTGAAGAAATCAAAAATGAAATGATTGTCAGAAGGACTGACTCAACATATACGGAATTCAAAACAACATTCGATGAAATTAAAAGCAAACTTGGTAACATAAAGAGTGCAACGGAATACCGCTCTTAAATGCAAAGGAGAGAGCAGAATGGTGCAACGTGTACATTGAAGGGCTCTATGAGGGATAAGATTCGTCTGTGTGATGGAAGAAGAAACAAGAATGGTTCAAATGGCTCCAAGCACTATAGGGCTTAACATCTATGGTCATCAGTCCCCTACAACTTAGAGCTACTTAAACCAGCTAACCTAAGGACATCACACACATCGATGCCCGAGGCAGGATTCGAACCTGGGACCGTAGCAGCAGCGCGTTTCCTTACTGAAGCGGCTAGAACCGTTCGGCCACTGCGGCCGGCCGAAGAAACAAGAGTCGATTTAGAAGATCTGGGGATCCAATATTAGAATCAGAATTTTAAGAAACTTTTCGAGGACTTAAGATCAAATAAGGAAGAAGGGATATATAACATTGCATTAGAATTTCTAAAATCAGTGGGAAATATGGCAACAAACTGATTATTCAAGTTGATGTGTTGCATGTATGAGTCTGCGGCATACCGTCGACTTTCTAAATAATATCATCCACACAATTCCGAGAACTGGAAGAGCTGACAAATGCGAGAATTATTGCACTATCAGATTAATAGCTCATGCATTCAAGTTGCTGACAAGAATAATATAAAGAAGAATGGAAAATTGAGGATGTGTTAGATGTCGATCAGTTTGGCTTTACGAAAGATAAAAGAACCAGAGAGGCAGCTCTGACGTTGCGGTTGATACTGGAAGCAAGGCTAAAGAAAAATCAAGACACGTTCACATGATTTGTCGACGTGGAAAAAGCGTTCCACGACGTAAAATGTTGCAAGACGTTGAACATTCTGAGAAAATAGGAGTAAACTGTACTAAAGTCTCCTCATACATGGGTAATATACAATATGTACAAGAGCCAGCAGGGAATAATAAGAGTGGACGACCAAGAACGAAGTGCTCGGATTAAAAAAGAGTGTAAGACACGATGTAGTGTTTCACCCCAACTGTTCAATCTCTACATCGCAGAAGCAATAATGGAAATTAAAAAAATCATGAGTGGAATTAAAATATAGGTGAAAGGATATCAATGACGCGATTCGCTGATGACATTGCTATCCTGAGTGAAAGTGAAGAGGAATTACATTATCTGCTGAATGTGTACCGCATATGGATTGAAAGTAAGAAAGACGTAAGTAATGAGAAATAGTAGAAGTGTGAACTGCAAGAAACTTAACACAAGGATTGATGGTCACGAAGTAGATGAAGTTAAGGTATTCTGCTAACTAGGCAGCAAAATAACCAATGGCGGGTGGAGCAAGGTGGACATCTAAAGCAGACTAGAAATGGCAAAAAGGGCATTCCTTGGCAAGAGAAGTCTACTAGTGCCAAACATAGGCCTTAATTTGAAGAAATTTCTGAGAATGTACACTTGGAGCACAGCAAAGTATGGCAGTGAAACATGGACTGTGGGAGCATCGGAGTGGGAGAGAATCAAAGCATTTTAGATGTGGTTCTACAGACGAATTCTGAAGATTGCTTGGTCTGCTAAGGAAAGGAATGAGAGGGTTCTGCGCAGAATCCGAAAGGAAAGGAATATGCGGAAAACACCAACAAGGAGAAGGGATACGATGACATGATATCCGTTAAAACATCAGGGAATGTCTTCTGTGGTACTAGAGGGAGCTGTAGGCGACAAAAACTGTAGAGGACGGCATAGATTGGAATAAATCAAGCAAATAATTGAGGATATAGGTTGGAAGTGCTATTCTGAGATGAAGATCTTGGCACAGGACAGGAATTCATGGCTGGCCGCATCAAACCAGTCAGCAGAGTGAAGACTCAAAAAAAAAAAAAAAGCGATATCATGAGTGTCAGGGACTCAAAATACTGCAGCGTAATTAAAACAACCTTGGAAACATGTGGGCGCACTTCAGTGTTTGCAAACTTGCCATGTAGTGATGTTCTTTAATTATGGCGAAATCAATAAATCGTGGGCCCCTGCATTCATGAATTTTCCAGAGCTCGCGCGCCTGTCATTTCACTATGCAGCTGAAACTTCGCTTTGAAGCCCTTACAAATTGCCCATACTGTCCCTACCTCTCCCTATGCGAGTTCAATACTTTTGGAGTTCTGAAGAAAGAAATTCATTTTCGTAAATTTGTTTCGGTCGAAGGGGTGCACGCCTAGGTACAATGTTGGTTCTGTAGTCAGGTGCAAACATTTTACCGTGTGATATATGTATTAACACTTACGGCAATTGCTTTTGAATTAATAAACAGTTTACTTACTTTTTTCCACCTGTCTCGTTTTCAACTGACTGCCCCTTATGTATACTTCAGTATTGTATATTGCGTGCTGATTATTAGCGCCGAATAAGAATAACACAGTGAGCCGTGCTCACTGCCAACTATGCGTTTTCGTGAACTTCCTGTCTATCTGTGTTTGGTTTTCCACCCTTGTTGCGTCGTTTTTCTTCTTCCTTCTACGTGTGGCAGCAGTGATGTGTATCGATATTTGCACCGTGTACCATCTTTGGTTTAGTGCATATAGTTTCCGGCTACGCGGTCTGCAGGCAGTCGGTCAGTTGTTGCTGACGAGCAAGTTATCTCCTCGCGGTGCAGTCGGCTGGGGCCGGAGCGCGTGTGGAGCTGTCCAATCGCTACGAGCTTCGTGGATCACTGACACAGGACGTCGAAGTTGAGTAGTGGTTTCAACTAGCCAAGCCACGTCCATTCTACATCTATCTACATGTACATCGATACTCCGCAAGCCACCTAACGGTGTGTGGCGGAGGGTACCCTGAGTACCTCTATCGGTTCTCCCTTCTATTCCAGTCTCGTATTTTACGTGGAAAGAAGGATTGTCGGTATGCTTCTGTGTGGGCTCTAATCTCTCTGATTTTATCCTCATGGTCTCTTCGAGAGATATACGTAGGAGGGAGCAATATACTGCTTGACTCTTCGGTGAAGGTATGTTCTCGAAACTTTAACAAAAGCCCGTAACGAGCTACTGAGCGTCTCTCCTGCAGAGTCTTCCACTGGAGTTTATCTATCATCTCCGTAACGCTTTCGCGATTACTAAATGATCCTGTAACGAAGCGCGCTGCTCTCCGTTGGATCTTCTCTATCTCTTCTATCAACCCTATCTGGTGCGGATCCCACACTGCTGAGCAGTATTCAAGCAGTGGGCGAATAAGCGTACTGTAACCTACTTCCTTTGTTGTCGGATTGCATTTCCTTAGGATTCTTCCAATGAATATGTCTGGCATCTGCTTTACCGACGATCAACTTTATATGATCATTCCATTCATGTTGTGTGTTTCGTTTCAGTGGTTCGCTGTTGGGGAGGTCTTCCTGTGAGAAACACCGAGTGTTTCTACTGCTGAAATTTAGCCACCATGCGGTGCAATTAACTATTTTGGTTGACTACAATTCGAGTGCACCAGCGGACTTTTCTGCCTACTGGGCGTTAGCGTTCTGGTTACCTGCCCTGGCCACGAACGTAATTTCAGGCAACGTCCTTTCCTCACCTGTTGTCGCTGTCCAACAGGGTGTGTAATTTTGACAGCTAATACATACTCCATTTTGGGTTATCACGTTTGTAACCTTTTCTGTTTGAATTCTCATGTAGTGATTGATGGGAAGCAAGTCGGTTTGTCGGTCGGTCCTTGGCTGTTCCCTGGTCAGGTTCCAATGGATCAAGTGTTGGGCTCACCACCTGTCTCGCCTAAGTGAAAGAGGGCAGACCGACCTCCCTGGAGGCTTCTGAGTGCCACCGGTTTTTAATTATGTGTTTTCAGCTACTTAAAATTTAAAGCTTATGATTATTCTTTTCTTTTTTTCTTAAAAATGTTGAAACATTGATTCTTAAACTTATCTTTGAAGCTTAAACATTGCGGCCTTCTATCTTTAAAAGTCTATGATAATATATTCTAAATTTTGAATCGTAATTGTGGCCTTCAGCCTTTGGCTCAAATGGTTCAAATGGCTCTGAGCACTATGTGACTTAACTTCTGAGGTCATCAGTCGCCTAGAACATAGAACTAATTAAACCTAACTAACCTAAGGACATCACACATATCCATGCCCGAGGCAGGACGTCCTTAGGTTAATTAGGTTTAAGTAGTACTAAGTTGTAGGGGACTGATGACCTCAGATGTTAAGTCCCATGGTGCTCAGAGCCATTTGAGCCAGGATGTGCAATACATCAAACTGCGCGCGACATGGATTACAGTGATTTGAAGGGAAACAGTGGGCGGTGGCATAACTTCAAACAGAGCTATAAGATTAGAAAACGTAAGGTAGCGAAATTTCAAAGAAAGTGTCAAGTTGACAATACACAGCAAACTGTGGAATCGGCCCGAATATTTGTAGATGAGGTAAACAAATTTACTCCATCATTCAGTAATGAATCTTTTTGTCAATTCCGACAAATCTAGATTTGGAGAGAAAAAGCATCTGAAAGGAAAACTGGAAATTAAAGGTACCAAGAGAGTTGTGCCAAGATCAACTAACATCATTCTGGATGATAAATTGGCTGGAAAGTTATTTATCGTGCCGCGGGAAGTTGAAGGTGTTCTGTCCCCTACGATTGTTCGTCGTTTGCGTGACAGTGCTAGGACAGTGGAGAATGTTGACGTCACAAGAAGAAAGAGTGGGAAATGGGCCTATGCTATGGTGTGAACACTGCTTTTCGCCAATAGCTGGTCAAAATAACATGTTTTTGCTTCATTGCTGGCCATTGTATAAAAATCATAATAGTTCCTTAAGGCAAGCAATCCCTTCTGAAAAGTATGTGATACTGCAGTTCATACCACCTGGAACCATTGTACAATTTCAGCCTCTGTATGTTTGTTTACTTGCCTACAAAACATATTATCGCAGTATATGCAGCTACACCTTAAAGGATAGCCAGTTTCACTATAAGCACCACGACAGACTGTTTAGCACCAGGTTGCATACTTTCACATTCGATCAGTTCTCATCAACCCGTTCCACTTGTACGATTCTACACGCATTCTTTAACAGTGAATATCTAGCGGAATATCATACACGGTTTCTAGCTCAAAAGGATGTCGCCTTCGATCTGGATGGTGCAGGCCTCAGTGATTACTATGGCGAGCCATTTTTCATTCGGTGTTCATGGTACCTGTCAATTCGTTTGTTCTCAGCATTTCTTTAATATCGCGATGTCCATTTTTGTGAAGTGTAATACATACATCATATAGAAGGTGGATCGCTGCACCTCCCGGACACTTATCTTCTGTCGCCCTCCACGTACATATGTTTTCCTTGTCATAGTTGTTAACACAACACTTTCAAATAAGCCTTACCAATGAGCGAACTTGCAACCTCTTACTCAAGGTGTCCCATATAGGGTGCGCAGGCAGTGGCGATAGGTAAATAATGCTACGTGGAGGTTACTTTGTGAACGAGTATGAATAGCCACAGTGAGCAGCTAATTCCTGATTCAAAAAGTGGAATGGTTAATAGCTTAAATTGAAACAGAGTAAAGCTAATGAAAATAGGAGAAGGGGAAAAGGGGGAGATAGCAGTTAAAGTCATCTGGCGAGTAAGGAACAACTGGCTCTGGTAAACGATGCTAATTGTTTGCATATACTTGCATAAAGAAACACGAGAAGAACTTGAAAATAAATATTGGATCCTACCAAATAACAGTATATAAAGCAAATACACTTCGTAAAACATGTTCACATAATGTAGAAAAGGCATAAATAGGCAAAGTAATATTAATCAGCACGTAACTAACACGAAAGAAAGGATACTTATAAGAAGGAATGTCACAAATTAAAACAGAAGCAAAAAAAAAAAAAAAAAAACAGGAGAGTGTATAATTATAGCCTATGAAGTAACATAACAGGAAAAGTTGCCGTGAATGATAAAGTATGCTATGTAAATAAACTGAAATCGGATGGAAGCAGCATTCTCAGGAAAAAAAGCAAAAAACATCATAAACTGTTAGAATGGTGAATGAAAACGAAACTGCAAAAACCATGCCATGCAGTGCGTACATAACTTTAAAGAAAAAGATACTTAGAAAGATATAAACAGATTAACATATGATAAACAGAAGGGGACAAAGTGGATACATTAAATATGAAATAATGAAACAGTTGACAAAGTATACTATACAAAATTACAAAACTGAAAATACGGTTCACAAATGGACAGAGAATTCTGAGGCGAACAAATATCACGCAGAAGCCAACAGCGAGATGTAAACTTGGCTCTCAACCAGATGATGAAGTCCCATACTCCGTAACAGAACGTAGGGGACGATATAGGAGACCAGCACCGCCGTGCTAGGCAAGGTCCTAGTGGAGGTGGTTTGCCATTGCCTTCCTCCGGCCGAAATGGGGATGAAAGATTATGATGAAGACGACACAACTACACCCGGTCATCTCGAGGCAGGGGAAAATCCCTCACACCGCCGGCAATCGAACGGGGGACCCAATGCTCGGGGAGCGAGAACGTTACCGCGGACTTGAAGGAAACGTCTACTTGCGAGCTGTAGCTAATGGTTTAAAATATTGCTTACTTTGTCTTCAAATGTCTAAAAATTTCAATTTTTGGAAATACGTTTAAACTGTTGTTGTGGTCTTCAGTCCTGAGACTTGTTTGATGCAGCTCTCCATGCTACTGAATCCTGTGCAAGCTTCTTCATCTCCCAGTACCTACTGCAACCTACATCCTTCTGAATCTGCTTAGTATATTCATCTCTTCGTCTCCCTCTACGATTTTTACCCTCTACGCTGCCCTCCAATACAGAATTGGTGAGCCCTTGATGCTTCAGAACATGTCCTACCAACCGAACCCTTCTTCTAGTCAAGTTGTGCCACAAACTCCTCTTCTCCCCAATCCTATTCAATACTTCCTCATTAGTCATGTGATCTACCCATCTAATCTTCAGCATTCTTCTGTAGCACCACATTTCGAAAGCTTCTATTCTCTTCTTGTCCAAACTATTTATCGTCCATGATTCACTTCCATACATGGCTACACTCCAAACAAATACTTTCAGAAATGACTTCCAGACACTTAAATCTATACTCGATGTTAACAAATTTCTGTTCTTCAGAAACGCTTTCCTTGCCATTGCCAGTCTACATTTTAAATCCTCTCTACTTCGACCATCATCAGTTATTTTGCTTCCGAAATAGCAAAACTCCTTTACTATTTTAAGTGTCTCACTTCCTAATCTAACTCCCTCAGCATCACCCGATTTAATTCGACTACATTCCATTATCCTCGTTTTGCTTTTGTTGATGATCATCTTATATCTTCCTTTCAAGACACTATCCATTCCTTTCAACTGCTCTTCCAAGTCCTTTGCTGTCTCTGACAGAATTACGATGTCATCGGCGAACCTCAAAGTTTTTATTTCTTCATAGATTTTAATACCTACTCCAAATTTTTAATTTGTTTCCTTTACTGCTTGCTCAATATTCAGATTGAATAACATCGGGGAGACACCACAGACCTGTCTCACTCCCTTCCCAACCACTGCTTCCCTTTCATGTCCCTCGACTCTTATAACTCCCATCTGGTTTCTGTACAAATTGTAAATAGCCTATCGCTCCCTGTATTTTACCCCTGCCACCTTCAGAATTTGAAAGAGAGTATTCCAGTCAACATTGTCAAAAGCTTTCTCTAAGTCTAAAAATGCTAGAAACATAGGTTTGCCCTTCCTTAATCTAGCTTCTAAGATAAGTCGTAGGGTCAGTATTGCCTCACGTGTTCCAACATTTCTACGGAATCCAAACTGATCTTCCCCGAGGTCGGCTTCTACTAGATTTTCCATTCGTCTGTAAAGAATTCGCGTTAGTATTTTGCAGCTGTGACTTATTAAACTGATAATTCGGTAGTTTTCACATCTGTCAACACCTGCTTTCTTTGGGATTGGAATTATTATATTCTTCTTGAAGTCTGAGGGTATTTCGCCTGTCTCATACATCTTGCTCACCAGATGGTAGAGTTTTGTCAGGACTGGCTCTCCCAAGGCCGTCAGTAGTTCCAATGGAATGTTGTCTACTCCGGGGGCCTTGTTTCGACTCAGGTCTTTCACTGCTCTGTCAAACTCTTCACGCAGTATCGTATCTCCCATTTCACCTTCATCTAAATCGTCTTCCATTTCAATAATATTGTCCTCAAGTACATCGCCATTGTATAGACCCTCTATATACTCATTCCACCTTTCTGCTTTCCCTTCTTTGCTCAGAACTGGGTTTCCATCTGAGCTCTTAATATTGATACAAGTGGTCCTCTTTTCTCCAAAGGTCTCTTTAATTTTCCTGTAGGCAGTATCTATCTTACCCCTAGCGAGATAAGCCTCTACATCCTTACATTTGTCCTCTAGCCATCCCTGCTTAGTCATTTTGCACTTCCTGTCGATAACATTTTTGAGACATTTGTATTCCTTTTTGCCTGCTTCATTTACTGCATTTTTATATTTTCTCCTTTCATCAATTAAATTCAATATTTCTCCTGTTACCCAATGATTTCTACTAGCCCTCGTCTTTTTACCTACTTGATCCTCTGCTGCCTTCACTACTTCATCCCTCAAAGCTACCCAGTCTGCTTCTATTGTATTTCTTTGTCCCATTCCTGTCAATTGCTCCCTATGCTCTCCTTGAAACTCTGTACAACCTCTGGTTCTTTTAGTTTATCCAGGTCCCAAATCCTTAAATGCCCACCTTTTTGCAGTTTCTTCACATTTAATCTACAGGTCATTACGTATACATTGTGGTCAGAGTCCACATCTGCCCCTGGAAATGTCTTACACTTTAAAACCTGGTTCCTAAATCATTATCTCTAGGCTTCTTCCATGTATACAGCCTTCTTTTATTATTCTTGAACCAAGTGTTAGTTATGATTAAGTTGTGCTCTGTGCAAAATTCTACCATGGGGCTTCCTCTTTCATTTCATTGCCCCAGTCCGTATTCACCTACTACGTTTCCGTCTCTCCATTTTCCTACTACCGAATTCCAGTCACCCATGACTATTAAATTTTCATCACCCTTCACTACCTGAATAATTTCTTTTATTTCATCATACATTTCTTCAATTTCTTCGTCATCTGCAGAGCTAGTTGGCATATAAACTTGTACTACTGTAGTAGGTGTGGGCTTCGTTTCTATCTTGGCAACAATAATGCGTTCACTATGTTGTTTGTAGTAGCTTAGCCGAATTCCTATTTTCGTATTCATTATTAGACCTACTCCTGCATTACCCCTGTTTGATTTTGTGTTTATAACCCTGTAGTCACTTCACCAGAAGTCTTGTTCCTCCTGCCACCGAACTTCACTAATTCCCACTATTTCGATCTTTAACCTATCCATTTCCCATTTAAATTTTCTAACCTACCTGCCCGATTAAGGGATCTGACATTCCACCCTCCGATCCGTAGAACGCCAGTTTTCTTTCTCCTGATATCGACATCCTCCTGAGTAGTCCCCGCCCGGAGATCCGAATGGGGGACTATTTTACCTCAGGAATATTTTACCCAAGAGGATACCATCATCATTTAATCATACAGTAAAGCTGCATACCCTCGGGAAAAATTACGGCTGTAGTTTCCCCTTGCTTTCAGCCGTTCGCAGTACCACCACAGCAAGGCTGTTTTGGTTATTGTTACAAGGCCAGATCAGTCAATCATCCAGACTGTTGCCCCTGCAACTACTGAAAAGGCTGCTGCCCTTTTCAGGAACCACACGTTTGTCTGGCCTCTCAACAGATACCCCTCCGTTGTGCTTGCACCTACGGTACGGCTATCTGTATTGCATGTCATCTACAGCAGAACTTAATAACTCGCTGATTCTGAGTGCGATCGCCTGTAGCGTGTGGGGCGGTGAGGGAAAAAGCACCCGCATCGTGTGCTGGGGACAACACGGGAGATGCACCAACAGTGGAATTGGTGCCAGAAATCTTATCATCTTATACAAGAATATGTGTTTCCAAAATTTTTAGTGCACCATAAGAAAGTGAATAGTTTCAAGAAGGCATTGCATGTCATACCACGTCAAGAAATATGAAAACGTAAATTCCAGACCTGAGAGGATACAAGAGGTTTTAAATAATAAAAGGAAGCTCTCTGAAGAGAAAGAAGAAGTCCAAGAAAAATCAGTGCCATTCTGATCAGCTACAAAATTGCATAATTTTTATCTATATGCTTGCGCCCTTTCACAGATGCTGATTTGATAAAGGAATAGAAGTATTTGATGGTTCCAGCTGAATATTTATGTCCACTTCCTGTAGAACAATTTCGTGCGGTCAAATATGACAATCCCATGTCTCACACATGTTATGGCAGATGTTGTTCAGAGCCAGTCTGCCGAGAGTGTGTAAAGAGTTTGGTGCGTATTCTTTAGCAATCTGTGAAAGTATAGATATCGCAGACATTCACCAGCGACATTCGTAGCAAATTTGAACAAAGTCTTTAATTGATTAGTTCGTGTGTCTACAGACGGAGCGCCAGTCAAACTCGGAGAAAAAAAAATCAGGATTGGTAGTGCAATCTGTGGTGTCGATAGTAACGATGCCACATAGTTTCAAAGGTTGCCACTACCACCAGCGCCCTCTAGGTGGTGCTGTGCAGCTCTACGAGCTCCCCTACGGATTCTGCCCATTTCATCAGGTGCAGCCATCCAGGAAATTTCGCTTGAACTTCGCACCACCTTGCAAGTTATGTATTCTTATTGCTTGAGTAAAGGGGATTAAAATTCATACAGCAGTACCGACGTGTTTTACGTTTTCCTGATCCAACCCACGCGCCGCCTCCGAGGCGGGGTACAAAACAATCGAATGGAAAAATGAAAATGCTTCCAGAGCTGAATTTGCGCTGATCTTTAACTTGATGTAGCTGACCTTTAAATCAACAAGGGTTATACTCCGCGGTGACAAAAGTCATGGGGTACCTCCTAATATCGAGTCGAACCTAATTTTGCCCAGTGCAGTGCAGCAGCTTGACGTGATACGGACTCAATAAGTAGTTGGAAGTCCCCTGCAGAAATATTGAGCAATGCTGACTCTATAGCGGTCAATAATTGTGGAAGTATTGCCGGTGCAGGATTTTCAGCAGGAACTGACGTCTCGGGCATGTGCCATAAATGCACGATTGGTTTCATGTCGGGTGATCTGGGCAACCAAATCATTCCAGTGAATTGTCCAGAATGTTGTTCAAACCAATCGCGAACAACTGTGGCCCGGTGACATGGCCCATTAACGCCAATTTTCACCGCACTCTCCTGACGGATATGTTCGTCGCTAAGTCCCACATTGATTTCTGCGGTTATTTCACGCAGCGTTGCTAGTCTTTTTCACTGACAACTCAACGCAAATGCCTCTGCCCTCTTTAGGTAACGGCCTTCGGTTACTGCGTTGTTCGTAGTGAGAGGTAATGCCTGGAATCTGATGTTCTCGTCACACTCTTGACTCTGTGGATCCCGGAATACTGAATTCTGTAACGATGGCTGAAATGGAATGTCCCATGCAACAATTACGATTCCGCGTGCAAAGTCTGTTAATGCTCGTCGTGCGGCAATAATGACGCAAGGACACTTTTCATTAAGATCACCTGAGTACAAATGAACTGCCCTTTTTTATTTTTGTATGCGATACTACCATTCTCTGTATATGTGAATATCACGGACGCCTGTCTTCTGTCACTTCACTGTAAAGATGGTCTAGATTTCCTAGATTTCTCCCAGCATTTCCCTCAGGATCGTCTTCTTCATTTACACAAGTCACCAACGGTCCCTCCACCCTATTCCCTATGACGAAGGAGGGACAATAGTATTCGCTGTTCGCGGGTCTCTGCTCAACGTCGCTCGCGGAACTCGGTTCCTGTGAAGCCCTGGTCCAGAGCTTTCTTTCATACTTTCGTCTTTTTGAGCTTTGAGAGGTCTTCGAGATCTTGCGCTTCACCACATATTTCTGCTCGTGGGATTTGGTTCCCGTAAAGTCCTGATCTACAGCTTTCTTTTAGGATTCCATCTTGCTGAGGTTCGAGAGGTGTTAGAGATAGTGCATTTCGTCATATATCTCATTTCATTTCCTGCAGACTCATTTCCTCAGATTAACCTTTGCACTGCAACATCCTTTAATCGGTTGAGAGAACGTGGCTTTTCCAACGGCGAGGTGTCAGCCAGCCTAAGGCGCTCCTCAGCCTCCCAAAACTCTATACAACAGCAACAGTCTTCAGTTGAGACTGGTGATTTTACTGAAGCAGGGAACTCTAGAACGATTTCAGCACAGAGGTTGTGAAAGCATAGTCTGAACAGTGGGTGCCACGGGTCAGTGTACAACTCGTGTAGTCGTGTTTTTGTGGCAACTGTTCTTTTTATGTCTCTGCGTGGTATTCCACAGGGTGAGAATAATGTATTCAGACGAACTGCTCTTCAAAATTACGATTCTGGTCGCACCAGCCTCTCAGTTCTTTATCTCGTTCAGTGGTAAAGCTGTGAGGTATGACAGCTTGTACATCCATCGAGTGCTATGATGGCAGTATCGCATGATAATAGCATATAATTTGATAAAAATGTCTTTGTGACTGACATTTCAGCGAGTCGGCTGGTATCGTCCTGTCATCCACCAACCACTACTGTCTGGCGGGGTCCCAGTGCAAGGCTACTTTCTAGGTAACAACATTGATTTATCGGACATCGCATTTAGTATGTCGTGGGGCTACTTCTCAGGCACCAATCTCCTGAACATAACATCCACACTGACTCGACAATGGATGAAGCAGCTTGAGCACTGGCGGATTTCTTTCAAATGGCTACAGCGCGATTCATATATACGTCGAGAACTGATAATTGGACGGCGCTATGGCAGTTTCTGCGTTATATTAGTCCTAAAGTAACATTTTTGTTTCGTGAAGCCTGAAAGTGGCCCAGTGCTGAATGGCGTAATACAGGCTCTTTTCGGAATATGTGATTTGCTTCGTGCGCCCCTATTCACGGTAAAAATTCAGGGGTCAGCTCTTCTCCAGGATTCGATTACAGTTACATTTTTTCCTAATAGTTGGTTAGTTCTTCACGAGCACGAATTTGTATTTTATGTATATGAATTTATAGTCATAGACAGTATCTCAGTAATATATGGATTGCTTTAAAATGTAAACTTTTAACAAGCATAGTCAATTAATAACATTTTTTTTTTTTTTTTTTACATTTCGTAGCTGCCTGTACAGCCAAAAGAAATCGTCCTACGCACCAGCGACTGGTGGACGTACAAGAATAACTAGGTACTGAAGGACGACCTAGGAGCAGAAAAACTCTGACAATTCTGTTACGCAGTACTGTACGCCTAATTGGCTCAATGTATGTTCGCGATGCTCGCGACAAAAAAATCCATTCCACACATGTCATATTGGTGTTCTGCGCTTGTACCATGTTTCTTCAAGTGAATAGAAGAACGGTTCTTTCTTTGGCAGATGTTTCTGTGAAACTAGTGCCAGTGTTTTGCCCCCAGAGGCCACTGATACGACGGAAACCTTAATATCTTTCAAAATCGTGTTATTTTTAAAATAATCTATCATAAAGACAGAATTGTATACGTTTCATACGTCAACTCACCGTACTGTGAAGCCATTATCACCTTAACAAATGCCAACGCACTTCGTGCGAGCATTTTCAGTTAAGGTCCATCATTACCGCTTGTTCAGTCTGGAAGATGCTTGGCATGAAGCAGCCAACGATAAACATGGATAATTGTTGTCGTAATCGACGTCCTGCATGTAATGTGTGACGTATGTAAACAATGCAGCTTGAGTGCTGTTACCTCAAGGAACATCGAGCGCAGGAAAACAGGTCACAGTAAACTTTCATGACAGAGTCATTACCGTTGTTTTCACTACCGAAGCACTGAACGTCACGATCACAGTAATACTTGACCTAAGCAATAGTGCAATAATATTTCAGACGAAAAAGGAAATAAAAAGTGAAGGAACTGGGGAAACACTTTCACTTTTGAGGACTGTAACCCTGTTGCTGTAGTTTATTGACAATTACTGGCGACTGTTTAACTTGATTTGATCAAAGCGTCCCTAAGTATGTGGCATCTCTGTCATAACTTTGGATAGTATTTTTATACGGTTTTAATCAGAAAAATAAATACGAATTTCTTATCGAAAGATTTTCAAACGTGTACGTAGTGTATTCACTCAAAAATCCTAATTTAGTAACACTAAAATGATAATCTTTCAACTAAAGTCTAACCATTGAGTAATGCAATGAAGAATATTTGCAAAAATTTGATGAACCGAATGAATATGAGAAAACAACTTTAGGCGTATCAACCTTTCGCGTCGGTTTTACAAAAAACTTGAATATCAAACGTCCTCTATGGAAAATACATCTGAATGACATACATTATGTAGCTCACAAAGGATTTTCTTTCCAGATGGGCTCGATCATCGAGAAACACAATGTCAATGTGATCATCCGGCATTCTGAGACGATTGCAGCCCTGTACGATTCCATGAAGGATAGCTTGTTGCGGGCGTGTTGCAGGTCCGTCATGGGAGCTGTGTTAATTCATATATTTGTCAGACAACGCGAACTGCTACCCATGTTTATTTCGAGACAAGTCAGTTGTGGCGGAATGCTGGATAAACTGGGACCACTCTATGGACTACTGTGACGTGAAGAATGTAGCTCGCGTCTCGTTCTTATAGGAGGCAGCGTTTAAAATAGGCGTGGATATTTGATTAGCGCAACATTATCAATCCATGATAGTGGATTTACTTTGGACAAGACGTGAAAAAAGTAATGAGGAGGTATTGAATAGGATTGGGGAGAAGAGAAGTTTGTGGCACAACTTGACTAGAAGAAGGGATCGGTTGGTAGGACATGTTTTGAGGCATCAAGGGATCACAAATTTAGCATTGGAGGGCAGCGTGGAGGGTAAAAATCGTAGAGGGAGACCGAGAGATGAGTACACTAAGCAGCTTCAGAAGGATGTAGGTTGCAGTAGGTACTGGGAGATGAAGCAGCTTGCACAGGATAGAGTAGCATGGAGAGCTGCATCAAACCAGTCTCAGGACTGAGGACAACAACAACAAGACGTGAAAACAGGTCATCGCTCTAATTAAATCACAGAGAAGTTGCCACGATGGTGCCGCGCCAAAGATAAATCGACTGTAGTGTATAGCCAGCATCTGTCGCAACGACACGCAAGCACAATAGTGGGCGTGTAAGACCGTTCTTGGCATCCAGTATGGAATGTAACAATACGATACAAGGAAATTTGATGTGTAGTTTCAGCTCTCTCACACTGCAGACCTGTGAGCAAGTTGCGCTTGTGTGTGTGTGTGTGTGTGTGTGTGTGTGTGTGTGTGTGTGTGTGTTTGTGCATGTGTGTATGTATGTCTACTGCTGACAAAGGCCTTAATGGCCAAAAGCTAATTTCCTGTGAATCTTCTTATTGTGCCTATCGCGATTCAGCATCTCCGCTATATGGTGAGTAGCAATTTTTCCTTCTCTCGTATTGTTACGTTCTCGGCATCTGTAATACGTCATCACCAACCCACGCAGCGAATCATTAAAACACACACACACACACACACACACACACTTTTTTTTATACAATGGACGATATTGACCCTTAAATAAACTGAAAACTCTTCCAATCACTTCGTTTCGACCAAGCTGTGCAGAAGATTTCCCTTGGTTTTAAGGCAAATCGGGGAACTGATTTACTCATTTGCAATTGGGAACACATCTGCACCAATATTTCGCAGAGAAGACTCGAGATTGTGTAAGGGGCAGGATTTCTAGCAACTCGTTCTGTTCGCTAGAGTACAGAAAAAAATGAACCAGAAAAAAGAATCATTGATCTAATGGCTCATTCCGAGAATACTCGTAAGATACGGGGACAAAATATATTTGGAAGAGCTTGAAATTGAAGAGCTGTTTGCCCTAAATTTAGAGGGTTACACTTTGTTCTTTTCTCTCGATCACTGTCTCTTAGTAAACAACACTTACATATGAAACTTCCTGGCAGATTAAAACTAGTCCCGAGTTCGAGTCTCGGTCGGGCACACAGTTTTAATCTGCCAGGAAGTTTCATATCAGCGCACACTCCGCTGCAGAGTGAAAATCTCATTCTGGAAACATGCCCCAGGCTGTGGCTAAGCCATGTCTCCGCTGTATCCTTTCTTTCAGGAGTGCTAGTTCTGCTAGGTTCGCAGAAGAGCTTCTGTAAAGTTTGGAAGGTAGGAGACGAGGTACTGGCAGAAGTACAGCTGTGAGTACCGGGCGTGAGTCGTGCTTCGGTAGCTCAGTTGGTAGAGCACTTGCACGCGATAGGCAAAGGTCCCGAGTTCGAGTCTCGGTCGGGCACACAGTTTTAATCTGCCAAGAACTTTCATATCAGCGCACACTCCGCTGCAGAGTGAAAATCTCATTCTGAACACTTACATAGCTAACTACAGGATATTACAAATTGACTTTACAAGGTCCAAATGAAGAGGTGTCGGCCCGCCAAGAAAAATATATGTTCCTTACATGGATAATGAACTCCTACACGGACGTGTCGAAGGTCGCTCTGAGCCATATTTTTTTCCAGTAGTTGAATTCCATCCCTGATGTGTAATTCTGGAATGTGTGTAAAATTAAGGTGGCAGCCATGCAGGGCACCAAGACACTGGGCGACAGGGGGAAAGTGTAGGGTTCCACGAATTATGGTCTAGAAGTGCCTACTACAAAAAATGGTTCAAATGGCTCTGAGCACTATGTGACTTAACTTCTGAGGTCATCAGTCCCCTAGAACTGAGAGCTACTTAACCCTAACTAACCTAAGGACATCACACACATCCATGCCCGAGGCAGGATTCGAGCCTGCGGCAGTAGCGGTCGTGCGGTTCCACACCGTAGCGCCTAGAACAGGTCGGTCATCCGGCCCGGCTCCCACAACAGTCATAGTTTGGTTTCCTCGGTATACCTACCGGCAGGACTTTCAACACGTCACCCACGTCGCAGTGTAGTGGTTGGCGGAGGATCAGGATGAGTTTACCGAACTCTGCTGGCCACTAAACGTCCCAATTGAAACCTTTAAGGCCACCTGGATAGGGCTGTATGCCCCATGGATCTTTAACCGAGAAATCTAGAGCAGCTGCCCATGGCCCAGGAGTCGGCACGGCCAACACCCCTGTCGGTACTTTCCGGAAACTTACTGACTCTCTTCCTTCGCGTCTCGCAGGGGTCCGGGCTGCTGCGAAGAGTGATTTATCAGGCTTTCGACAGGTGGTCACATTAAAGTGAGTGGACAGTGTATTTTTAAGTAGAAACAGAAATGGAGGCAGACAAAATTGTCGAGTAGAATGTCTGTTTCAAAGTTTCAAACTACATTTTATTTTTTAATTTTCCCCATCCCACAGTAGCTCTGTAAGGGATGGATTATTGCGATATTTCTTTCTTTCCTAGTTGGCCTAGGACAACTGCGTGCTACTCGGCAGATATTGTTTTGATTTTCGCAATGTAATCAATAAACAAAATGTTGTTACATCTCATGGAGTACGATGCGAAATTTGTTTTTGGATCGATGATTTCTTGGCAGTCAGGGTGCAAAGTACTGTCTTGAATGAAGAGGCAACGACATATGTCCCATATGAGCCCGAAGGCCGCAGATGGTAGAGTCACCTGTGCTCATTGATTGATGAGGTCCCATACTCCGAGGAGCGTAAGGGGACGACACGGGAGACCCACACTGCTGTACTAGGCAAGGTCCTAGTGGACATAGTTTGCCATTGCCTTCCTCCGACCGTAATTGGGATGCAGGATGATGATGAAGAAGAAAGAACAACGCCCAGTCATCTGGAAGCAGGAAAAAATCCTGGCCCCGCCGGGAAGCGGGAACGCTACCGCAAGACGTCGAGCTGCGGACTATCTGTGCTGAAGTACAGTCTGAAAAATACTACACAAATATTCAGTCCTACCTTAAAAGATATCAAAGTGGTCTGATGATGTGTCACTTTCTTTAAATGTTCACAAATGTGAAGCTGTTCACATCACAAACAGAAAATAAGATATACTATCGTATGCGCGACAGTATCTGTAAGTCGCAACAGGAATCTGTGTAACGCTGTACCGATATGATATGGAACGAACACCCGCGTTCAGTCGTAGGTAAAGCTAGTGACAGACTTCGGCTTATAGCTGCAATATTATGGAAATGCAGCCAGTCAGTTACGGAGATTACTTATAGATCACTCGTGTGACGCACATTGCTCAAGTGTGCGGGACCCATACCAAATACACGGTGTTTCAAAAATGACTGGTATATTTGAAACGGCAATAAAAACTAAAGGAGCAGCGATAGAAATACACCGTTTGTTGCAATATGCTTGGGACAACAATACATTTTCAGGCGGACAATCTTTCGAAATTACAGTAGTTACAATTTTCAACAACAGATGGCGCTGCAAGTGATGTGAAAGATATAGAAGACAACGCAGTCTGTGGGTGCGCCATTCTGTACGTCGTCTTTCTGCTGTAAGCGTGTGCTGTTCACAATGTGCAAGTGTGCTGTGGACAACATGGTTTATTCCTTAGAACAGAGGATTTTTCTGGTGTTGGAATTCCACCGCCTAGAACACAGTGTTGTTGCAACAAGACGAAGTTTTCAACGGAGGTTTAATGTAACCAAAGGACCGAAAAGCGATACAATAAAGGATCTGTTTGAAAAATTTCAACGTACGGGGAACGTGACGGATGAACTGCTGGAAAGGTAGGGCGACCGCGTACGGCAACCACAAAGGGCAACGCGCATGCTAGAGCAGCAGGTGATCCAACAGCGGCCTCGGGTTTCCGTTCGTCGTGTTGCAGCTGCGGTCCAAATGACGCCAACGTCCACGTATCGTCTCATGCGCCAGAGTTTACACCTCTATCCATACAAAATTCAAATGCGGCAACCCCTCAGCGCCGCTACCATTGCTGCACGAGAGACATTCGCTAACGATATAGTGCACAGGATTGATGACGGCGATATGCATGTGGGCAGCATTTGGTTTACTGATGAAGCTTATTTTTACCTGGATGGCTTCGTCAATAAACAGAACTGGTGCATATGGGGAACCGAAAAGCCCCATGTTGCAGTCCCATCGTCCCTGCATCCTCAGAAAGTACTGGTCTGGGCCGCCATTTCTTCCAAAGGAATCATTGGCCCATTTTTCAGATCCAAAACGATTACTGCATCACGCTATCTGGACATTCTTTGTGAATTTGTGGCGGTACAAACTGCCTTAGACGACACTGCGAACACCTCGTGGTTTATGCAAGATGGTGCCCGGCCACATCGCACGGCCAACGTCTTTAATTTCCTGAATGAATATTTCGATGATCGTGTGATTGCTTTGGGCTATCCGAAACATACAGGAGGCGGCGTGGATTGACCTCCCTATTCGCCAGACATGAACCCCTGTGACTTCTTTCTGTGGGGACACTCGAAAGACCAGGTGTACCGCCAGAATCCACAAACAATGGAACAGCTGAAGCAGTACATCTCATCTGCATGTGAAGCCATTCCGCCAGACACGTTGTCAAAGGTTTCGGGTAATTTCATTCAGAGACTACGCCATATTATTGCTACGCATGGTGGATATGTGGAAAATATCGTACTACAGAGTTTCCCAGACCACAGCGCCATCTGGTATTGACAATTGTAACTACTGTAATTTCGAAAGTTTGTCTGCCTGAAAATGTACTGTTGCCCCAAGCATATTGCAACAAACGGTGTATTTCTATCTCTGCTCGTTTGGTTTGTATTGCTGTTTCAAATACAACGGTCATTTTTGAAACACCCTGTATGACTAACAGTTGAAAAAAAATGTGGTAAGTTTCTGTGGGACCAAATTGCTGAGGTCATCGGTCCCTAGGCTTACACACTAATTAATGTAACTTAAACTCACTTATGCTAAATGCTAAGGAGAACACACACAATACAAACACACTCATGCCCGAGGGACGACTGGAACGTCCGACAGGAGGAGCCGCGCGAACCGTGACATGACGCCTCGGACCGTGCGGCTACAATGTGTGGCACTGATGGTTGATATCGAACGTATACAGAGAAGGGCAAAGCCAATTGTGACAGGTTCTCATATGTGTGGAAAAGTGAAACAGAGATGCTGAATTAAGTGTACTAGTAGAGACTGGAAGATACACACACATTATCCAGAGGAGGCCTACTTGCAAACATCAAGAAGCTTCTACGTATCAATGCCGTACGGTTTGTGATGACAAGATTAGATTAATTACAGTGCGACCAGAAAAATTTAAACAGTTATTGTACGCACACCTTAACGCGAATGGAACGTGAAGAAGCTCCAATAACTGGTGTAGTGGGATGTACGGAACGTCAGATACTACAGTACGTAAAATCAGATACTACACAGTAGGTTGCAGAGTATGTAAGTGGATTTTTTATTTTTCTCAAACAAGAATATTGTACCTTTCGAAGTACCTGGACAGCTGTACAGCTGTAGAGTCGTTTCCAGTCTCGGTAACAGCTGTGAAAGCCTTCAACTGGAACGATTTTTAACATGTAGGTCACATTCTCTTTAATGTTCTCCAGAGACCCAAAATGGCGTCCATTTCAAACATTTTTCAGGTTCGGGAAAATAAAGAAGTCACAAGATCTTAGATCACATGAAGAGGGAGGAAGGGGAGTAGGGGATTGTGGAACAGCAGGAATTCCTTCTGAGGTAAAAAATTTCGTGATCGTGGTGGGCATGTGACAGGGGGCGTTAGCACGATGCAGCAACCGCTTGTCCGCAATGTCAAAAACTTCGATCAAAATATGATGTGTGTGACCTCAGAAGAGGACGCACACGTTGACATTTTCGTCGGTTTTTGAAGTAGAGATCTCCCAGAACGATGTTCATCTTCAACATGCTTTCGGCCTTCCAAAAGTGATTTGTGACGGCGAAAAATTTTGCTCTTCGTAAGGAATGTTCCCCATACGCCTGTTTCAACTTTTCAAAGGTCACACTCGCAGATTTGCCAAGTTTTACACAAAACTTGACGGCATAACGTTGCTTTAGATCCCGCTGTTCCATATTCGTTAAGCACAACCAAACCCGATTTCACTGATGACGCCCTCAAGAATTACGTGATTGCTATACGGAGATGACACTCGGACTGAGCGTATGGAAGGCATGAACAACCCAGTCTTCACAACAGAACAACGTTGCCAGATTGTTCGCAGTGTTGCCGGCCTCATTACTTTTCTCACACGTCTCGTAAGCTATTATTTTTATACACCATTCGAAGGTCCTATTTGGGACTTCCTCTAAATTGTACGGTGCCGATCATTCTGCTCTCTGTGATGGGTTTTGTTTGTTTAATGCTGCTGTGGTTGTGTGTACGTGTTATCGTAAAATACATGAAAATCTAGCAGCGAGAATAACAGTGTTATTTGGAAGAAATAAATAATCACTGATAATTCTTACTTATGTGCTGCTGAGCCCGATTATAATGAATTAGCCGGCTGGAGTGGCCTTGTGGTTCTAGGAGCTACAGCCTGGAGCCGGTCGACCGCTGCGGTCGCAGGTTCGAATCCTGCCTCGGGCATGGATATGTGTGATGTCCTTAGGTTAGTTAGGTTTAATTAGTTCTAAGTTCTAGGCGACTGATGACCTAGTCCTCACAGCCATTTGAACCATATAATGAATTATCTTGTCATACTTTATCACTACAAATAAATATTGAAATGCTGATTTACTAATTCAGTAAGTGTCATTGAACTGAATTCACCAAATAATTAATATATCACACCACAACCCCTTTCCATAGCAACACTGGTGTTTCACTTAAAGTCACTGATAAATTGCTGTGAGAAAAATTAATCTTACGTACCAGCCACAAAAATTATTTCATTTACGTTAAGTCTAAGATCGTCTTACTGAATGTTACTTTCACTGTGAGAATAGAAAAACAATAAATTCCTCTAGATTCTTGTCCTGGGAGTTCAAATATTGTTACATCGATGGAAAGAATTATTGAATTATTATTTCTGCAGTTTAAAATTGCCGCTCCATACGTTTACGTAATGTCGACTGACAAAACACAGTCTGGCCTAAGTAATATTACCTACGTAATTTTCCATGGAAAATCAACAAAAACAGCCTTTGCCGTTGTGCTGGATTAAATAAATGTCAGAATCCTACACCGTTCTGACTGTTCACAATATCTATATTATTTATCCCCCGTACCAGGCGCTAATGGCCGCTTTCTTGTTTGCTGCGGACACAAAACTTAAGACATTCGTAGCAGTTTATCTACTTACAAGCAACTAGAACTACATTTAGTAAATTGTAAGTTTTTTTGTCACCTGCAACTCACAAAACATGTCTACTTTTTACATTATTTAAAAGAACAGACCTCAGCTTGTCTTCGCTCTCAGTCGCTTCATACAACGTAGAGAACAATAAAAGAAAAAACTTTCACAGACAATACAATGCCAATACATTCTTTTAGTGGTATTATCTTTCATTGTATGATCATTCCTTGTTGAAAACTCTTCTAAAAATAATGAAACATATTGATAGTGGAAATCATTTACATTTCACAATATAACAATAAGTCACAATATAATTAAGTGTTTTCTCAGTTTTCACATGTATTTCTTGAAAAATGTTCATCACTTCATAAATCTCGAGCACTGTCGCATACACTGGTGACACAAAATACTGGCGTTGACATTACAGCCAGCATGATGATAGTCCTTATCCACATTTAGTTTTTCAGTTGTTTCCCTGTATCGATGATAGTGTTGGGATCATTACTTTGAAAAGGGCATGTAGATTCCTCGATTCCCTTCTTGATACACGTTAAATCACCGCACGTCTTTTTCTAATGACCACGACGTTGGTAGGATCTTCAACGATTTTTTATCGTTTTCCACGATGTTTTCTCTTCTGGCTTCAGATTTGGGACGTCTTTCTCATATCAATATGGATTACGAGTTTCATAATGGAATATTGAGACTAAATAAAGGTGTACTTTTAATCCCAAAAATTGAATCACATCACTTTCAAACTGCCAATCACATGGCAGTAACTTCGTAAGTGCAGAGGAAACTCCATAAATATCAGGCTGTCAAAAGAAGAACACTGCATTTCGTGATAGGTATCAATGGAGAGTTGCGACGGGAGGAAGAATACCGCCTCTTTTCACAGTCAAGTTATTACACTTTTTGTTTATCCCTCGTCTCTAAGCTTTGCTTTCCTCGTCATGGAGATCCAGTTTCCCAGTGTCGCAATGATAAGCCATTAAATAGTACTGTTGTTCCTTGTGCGTCATTGCGGAGGAGGTAATTATCTGATGATTCTATGGTAGTTTGAGTAATTAACTGGGATAGCAATTAAACCAATAACAATTTAATAGGGCAGCCAACCTATGACCATCGGCATTCTGGTGCATTAAATGGTGGTCTAATATGTTGCGTGATTCATGACGATGTTACAGATTTTCAGGGATGATGGAGAAAGGTAAATGTATCGATCTGAGGTAAGGTACCATGGTCCAGAAACGATCGAGTCGAAAGTTATTAACCAAAACCGTACTTATATCTCTGACAGTGGAGGTGTTCTGCTCCAAGCTCGTTGTTTTTGGGAGGATTTATTATATACCAAAGCAAGGAAATACTGTCCAGTAAACATGGGCTATAAAATGCATACCTTCATGAGCTCTGAGCATTTGTTCAGTAAGAGACATGTTTCACAGATCAAAGAACAAGTACTTAAAGCTCTTAAGGTACACACTTTAGAGCCCATTGGTATTTTTTTTCTTTTGGTCTGTACCGCCTTCTCCCAAAATATGAACCAATGAGCTCCCAGCTCAATAGATCCACTGTGAGATCTATCATAATGTTTTTCCCTTACAAATTTCCACCTCCGCTGCAACCCCGTTACAACTTCTCCAGACGGATCAGCCCACCCTGTGCACAAGGTGTCAAGCCCAAGGCTCGTCGGGCGCATTTCTTCTGGTGTTTCACCCGATACTTGCAATTTCGTTTTTGCAGCTGGATTCAGCCCAAACAAATAGTGCTCATCACTTCTTTCATGCGACGCCCAGTGGCCACGGAAAGCGTCAGTTCATTTCCGTTACGAACAATATGGTTTGTGAAAGTGGAATTTTACGTGCCCATCCGATAGGGTGGACCCAGCTTATCCTACTGCGATATTTGTTTTAACGATATGTATTAATAGGGACAGTGAAACACGATGAATAACAAAGGATTGACAGCACTGCCCTGGCTTTCGCTGACTGCAGCGTTACTCACTCGCTCACGGATTGCTGCCTACTTTTCGTGTTTCACTGTCCCTGTTAATAAATATCGATAAGCGGGCTATCACACTAGACTAATTATGGGACCTTTCTGTGGAACAGGTACATAAAATTTTCCTTGAGAAATAATTTTTTTAAACTAGATAGAAACAGATGCTTTTCGTTGATAGTAAGCGTTGCATGAAACATTTTGTGAGTTTCTTTATTTGGACTGATTCCGTGTACATCTCAAAAAACGAAACTGAAAAGATCTGCCGAAAACACCAGCAGAAATGCACCTGGCGACTCTTTGGAGAAACACCCTATATAACGTTTGTCGGGTATTCGTTCCTATACCATTCCACCAACTGCAGTGAAACTTTCGTGTGTTGTGCGCAAGCCCTTAAACGTTTCTGAGTTAGCAGGACCATATAACAATAACTCGCGCACAGCAATTTCAGGAATTAACTCGCTCGTGAGTGTTTCTGCATTAATACATGCACTGTACATCCTTTCAACAAATGTTTGTATTTCATACAGTTCAGTGGCATTCGTGTATGTTTCGCTGTATTACTGCGCACAAGTCACGTAATTGCATTGAATGTAATACAAACAACATTTTGGGGGTTTATGACAACAAGTTGTGTTGATGTGAAATTGCGATTGCCAGTCGACAGCTGATAACAGATATTTATTTTAGTTTATTTATTTTTCCAACAGATTTTGTAGTAGTTTCCACAACGGGAAGCAAGACTGGATACCGT
This sequence comes from Schistocerca gregaria, assembly GCF_023897955.1. NCBI lineage: Eukaryota > Metazoa > Arthropoda > Insecta > Orthoptera > Acrididae > Schistocerca > Schistocerca gregaria. The sequence goes on from NC_064925.1 coordinate 144,706,824, forward strand.
TGGAATACACACTGCTCGATCCATGGGAGCCCCATACGCGCGATTCATATTGGTTCATTCCCTTACCATGCTAATTATCATCCAAATGTCGTTATCGGATAAAAGATAAATTATACATACGTACAATTGCCCTCAAATTTAAGAATGGAACATTAGGAAAGGGCTCTGATGTCAAACAGCCAGAGTTACATTCACCACCCGAGCCATTATAAACGTTTGTATCAGGTGACACATGCCAATGGAATGATTTATTGACAGACATACGCATGTACGATTCATTTTTCCAGACGACATAGCTCAGTGCAACAAGTATCGTAAGAATTACGCGAGAGAAATCAAAATGCAGGGAAAAGTTTATCACCGTGCTCAAGAACTAATACTATCATTGCTGAATGCACATCATAAATTTCTCCATTTTTTCCATGAACAAATCGATCAAGGTTGTGGATTCAGTATCGGCGCCAAACAAGATACTGTCGGTTCATTACAAACTTTATTTCATCAACGCAACTAATTAATTCGATTGCTCAGAACTGCTCTTGAACATATGCCAGCTGATGACTACAAAGTGGTATTTAGAGCAGACAAAACTCCTGTTGGACAGCAAGAAAGACAACAACTCATGCGGCTGGTCCCGGCGGAGGTTCGAGTCCTCCCTCGGGCATGGATGTGTGTGTTTGGCCTTAGGATAATTTCGGTTAAGTAGTGTGTAAGCTTAGTCCCATAAGATTTCACACACATTTGAACATTTTTGAAGAACAATTCATGAAATGAAAATCGTTTTAGTTGGAGAAGAATTTAACTCACGTAACATAATTCTTCATAGCAGAAACTGTTGACGTTGAGCGAGTAAGAAATTCAACGCTCATGCATTGGATTACTGTATACGATTTTCCTCACCCCATGAACCATGGACCTTGCCGTTGGTGGGGAGGCTTGCGTGCCTCAGCGATACAGATGGCCGTACCGTAGGTACAACCACAACGGAGGGGTATCTGTTGAGAGGCCAGACAAACGTGTGGTTCCTGAAGAGGGGCAGCAGCCTTTTCAGTAGTTGCAGGGGCTACAATCTGGATGATTGACTGATCTGGCCTTGCAACATTAACCAAAACGGCCTTGCTGTGCTGGTACTGCGAACGGCTGAAAGCAAGGGGAAACTACAGCCGTAATTTTTCCCGAGTACATGCAGCTTTACTGTAGATTAAATGATGATGGCATCCTCTTGGGTAAAATATTCCGGAGGTAAAATAGTCCCCCATTCGGATCTCCGGGCGGGGACTACTCAGGAGGATGTCGTTATCAGGAGAAAGAAAACTGGCGTTCTACGGATCGGAGCGTGGAATGTCAGATCCCTTAATCGGGCAGGTAGGTTAGAAAATTTAAAAAGGGAAATGGATAGGTTAAAGTTAGATATAGTGGGAATTAGTGAAGTTCGGTGGCAGGAGGAACAAGACTTCTGGTCAGGTGACTACAGGGTTATAAACACAAAATCAAATAGGGGTAATGCAGGAGTAGGTGTAATAATGAATAGGAAAATAGGAATGCCCGTAAGCTACTACAAACAGCATAGTGAACGCATTATTGTGGCCAAGATAGATACGAAGCCCACACCTACTACAGTAGTACAAGTTTATATGCCAACTAGCTTTGCAGATGATGAAGAAATTGAAGAAATGTACGATGAAATAAAAGAAATTATTCAGATAGTGAAGGGAGACGAAAATTTAATAGTAATGGGTGACTGGAATTCGAGTGTAGGAAAAGGGAGAGAAGGAAACATAGTAGGTGAATATGGATTGGGGCTAAGAAATGAAAGAGGAAGCCGCCTAATAGAATTTTGCACAGAGCACAACTTAATCATAGCTAACACTTGGTTTAAGAATCATGAAAGAAGGTTGTATACGTGGAAGAACCCTGGAGATACTAAAAGGTATCAGATAGATTATATAATGGTAAGACAGAGATTTAGGAACCAGGTTTTAAGTTGTAAGACATTTCCAGGGGCAGATGTGGACTCTGACCACAATCTATTGGTTATGACCTGTAGATTAAAACTGAAGAAACTGCAAAAATGTGGGAAATTAAGGAGATGGGACCTGGATAAACTGAAAGAACCAGAGGTTGTACAGAGTTTCAGAGAGAGCATAAGGGAACAATTGACAGGAATAGGGGAAAGAAATACAGTAGAAGAAGAATGGGTAGCTCTGAGGGATGTAGTAGTGAAGGCAGCAGAGGATAAAGTAGGTACAAAGACGAGGGCTGCTAGAAATCCTTGGGTAACAGAAGAAATATTGAATTTAATTGATGAAAGGAGAAAATATAAAAATGCAGTAAACGAAGCAGGCAAAAAGGAATACAAACGTCTCAAAAATGAGATCGACAGGAAGTGCAAAATGGCTAAACAGGGATGGCTAGAGGACAAATGTAAGGATGTAGAAGCTTATCTCACTAGGGGTAAGATAGATACTGCCTACAGGAAAATTAAAGAGACCTTTGGAGAGAAGAGAACCACGTGTATGAATATCAAGAGCTCAGATGGCAGCCCAGTTCTAAGCAAAGAAGGGAAGGCAGAAAGGTGGAAGGAGTATATAGAAGGTTTATACAAGGGCGATGTACTTGAGGACAATATTATGGAAATAGAAGAGGATGTACATGAAGACGAAATGGGAGATACGATACTGCGTGAAGAGTTTGACAGAGCACTGAAAGACCTGAGTCGAAACAAGGCCCCCGGAGTAGACAACATTCCATTAGAACTACTGACGGCCTTGGGAGAGCCAGTCATGACAAAACTCTACCAGCTGGTGAGCAAGATGTATGAGACAGGCGAAATACCCTCAGACTTCAAGAAGAATATAATAATTCCAATCCCAAAGAAAGCAGGTGCTGACAGATGTGGAAATTACCGAACTATCAGTTTAATAAGTCACAGTTGCAAAATACTAATGCGAATTCTTTACTGACGAGTGGAAAAACTGGTAGATGCGGACCTCGGGGAGGGTCAGTTTGGATTCCGTAGAAATATTGGAACACGTGAGGCAATACTGACCTTACGACTTATCTTAGGATAGAGATTAAGAAAAGGCAAACCTATGTTTCTAGCATTTGTAGACTTAGAGAAAGCTTTTGACAATGTTGACTGGAATACTTTCTTTCAAATTGTGAAGGAGGCAGGGGTAAAATACAGGGAGCGATAGGCTATTTACAATTTGTACAGAAACCAGATGGCAGTCATAAGAGTCGAGTTGCATGAAAGGGAAGCAGTGGTTGGGAAAGGAGTGAGACAGGGTTGTAGCCTCTCCCCGATGTTATTCAATCTGTATATTGAGCAAGCAGTAAAGGAAACAAAAGAAAAATTTGGAGTAGGTATTAAAATTCATGGAGACGAAGTAAAAACCTTGAGGTTCGCCGATGACATTGTAATTCTGTCAGAGACGGCAAAGGACTTGGAAGAGCAGTTGAACGGAATGGACAGTGTCTTGAAAGGAGGATATAAGATGAACATTAACAAAAGCAAAACGAGGATAATGGAATGTAGTCAAATTAAATCGGGTGATGCTGAGGGAATTAGATTAGGAAATGAGACACTTAAAGTAGTAAAGGAGTTTTGCTATTTAGGAAGTAAAATAACTGATGATGGTCGAAGTAGAGAGGATATAAAATGTAGACTGGCAATGGCAAGGAAAGCGTTTCTGAAGAAGAGAAATTTGTTAACATCGAATATAGATTTATGTATCAGGAAGTCGTTTCTGAAAGTATTTGTATGGAGTGTAGCCATGTATGGAAGAGCAACATGGACGATAACTAGTTTGAACAAGAAGAGAATAGAAGCTTTCGAAATGTGGTGCTACAGAAGAATACTGAAGATAAGGTGGATAGATCACGTAACTAATGAGGAGGTATTGAATAGGATTGGGGAGAAGAGAAGTTTGTGGCACAACTTGACTAGAAGAAGGGATCGGTTGGTAGGACATGTTTTGAGGCATCAAGGGATCACAAATTTAGCATTGGAGGGCAGCGTGGAGGGTAAAAATCGTAGAGGGAGACCGAGAGATGAGTACACTAAGCAGATTCAGAAGGATGTAGGTTGCAGTAGGTACTGGGGGATGAAGCAGCTTGCACAGGATAGAGTAGCATGGAGAGCTGCATCAAACCAGTCTCAGGACTGAAGACAACAACAACAACATACGATTTTACGAAGATTTTGGACAAAAGAAGAGGGATACCATTTCAACATCCGAACTGAAAAATTCATAAACAAATCAGGAAAGGAACAAGGATGTCAGCGACATAAATTACTATTCGTACCGAATGAAATTTTGAATTTTTGACACTTATTCTAACAATACATTGTTTATATATTTGAGAAAATCGAGATCGAACGAGTCCTCTGCATTCAATTTATCAAACAAAGTTGTGTTCTGTAGAGAACATTCATAACGCAGTTGTAACTGAAAGGAATGTGTACATCAACAAACTTGGAAAATATTCATGCTACTGGCCACTTTTATAAGGAGTCCATGGCATACGCATGACTACATTCAAGATGCAATGAAATATTCATATATTATTCAACTCTCCTGAAGTACTCCATTATGAAACACTGTAGCTCGCGCGTGAACCAAGTGTGCAACGGGCACAACATTTCGGCTAGCGACCACATTGTCATCTTTAGGTGCGATGATGAACAGACCGCTGAGGTGCATGTGCGGCGCTTTTAGCTCTTCCGCCACACGCCGTCCGATCTACGATCTGTCCGCCGTCCGCGCACAGCATCTCCTACCGGAGCCTCGTTACACCGTCCTAGGTTCGCACACAGATACACCTGCTGGCGGCACCTCTGCTGTTGCTCCGCCTGCCTCCCAGGCTAATCGTTATCGGATGCCCGGTTTCCACGCACTTACGGGGAGGTTTACTATCTTTGGTCCGAAAAAAGAATGTCCTTTAAAAATTTTTTTCTCAGGATGTGTTATAGATATCAGTGTCAAATTTTGTCAACACAGTTATAGACATTTCCTCTACAAACTGGAATTTTTTCGACTGGAAATGTCTAACAGCAAAGGCGGAAGTGCCGTCGGAACGAAACAAAGTTTCGATCTAGACCTCCGCGCGCGGTATGTGATAGGTCAGCCGACTGGTCTGAAATCAAAATTGATTTGACACTAGTGAAGTATATAAGATACCTTAGTTTAAGTTAATTGGACCACAGGAAACAAAATGGCGGCCATTTGAAAACAAATAGGGTTTTCTTCATCGATTTTTCGACCGTCGTCCAAGTAAAAATATTTATAGTTGATGGATCGTAATACAAGTGGTACAACTCCTAGACAATTTAGTTAGCTTCGTTGGAAACAAAGAATCATGCCAATCGGTTTAGTAGATTTGAAGTTATCATACCGCGCATTAACAAAAAAAAATCATTTCGAGAAAAACGCGTTTGAAGTTTTGACTGCATGCAAATGAAATATTATGCAACTTACGTTCAATCTACTATTCCGGTCCTCATAGAGGGCGTTCTGCTCGATGTGGGCTGCTCCAGAGCCGATCGTACGGCCGATGACAAGCGATTTTCGGCCGCTTGAATGCGGTGGTCGTCCGAATGCTTGGCGAAGTGCGTCGAGTAGAGTGCCAGGGTGACGTCCATCGTTGTCATGGTCTTCAGAATTGCTGAATACCCTTCTTTGAAGCTGCTCACTGCCTGGAAAGTCGCAATATCCACAGTCTTCGCACCAGACTGCAAATGCTTGGGGGGCTAACTTCCAAACACACGCGTACAAACTTTCATTTGAAGTTTGTGTGTATCCTCCCAAGCACCGGTACAATAACTCGTCCTCTGTAAGGGCCTCGTAGATCGGATGAATCACGTTTTGAACTTCTTTGGAGAGCGGCTGGTCGTGTTGATATTCGCCCAGATGTCCGGTAGTCTCTGCAATGGGCCACTTGCACCAACTAGTTTCCCCAGCCGGAAAATGTTGTGGGTGGTCATGCGTCGAACACCTTTGGAAATACGTTGCCCAAATTTCCTTCTTCATCTGTTCCACCGAATGGAAATGCCGTCGGATGGCCAAGCCGTAGTACGTCGTAAGCTCCTTGATCACTTTATCAGTTTCAGTCATGGGCAAGCAGATAGAATAATTTTTTGCGGCTACAAGGTCGAAATTCCCGAAATAAAACTGGTGCATGAAAAAAAAACTGATTTCAGAAGGTGCATTTTTTTGTTCAACCTCACATAACGAACATTTCCGTTCTGTATTCGGAAAAACAGTTTCAAGGGTGGATTCTAAACACTTTTATGGATCCAAAAATGCAACTTAAAAGAAATCGAATTTTTTTAAACCAAAAGATAGTTAACCTCCCCTTAAGGTTGTGGAAGGTCTCCTGCATCCGCATCGAAAGATCTGCAGCGCGACGTAATAGGTAGGCCGGTTGATCATTGGATAGGAGTCCACGTGACGTCCCTCACGAGGAAGCGTTGGCTGCAAAAGCCGTGTCTACAGGCGCTTCTGAGATGGCAGGTCATCGGCTGGTAACTGCTAACTGATTTCCGCTGCTGGACTGCGGTCTCGGTTATCGGCGCTTGTGTCGTTACCCATGGTTGCGCGATGACCACCTAGACATTTTTATTACATTCACATACATTCCTACATTCATGATATAACAGAATACTGGTTAAATGGGTTATCGTCGTCCGATCAGCATAACATTTTTGTGCATGTGTTCAAACCAAATTAGAAATCTTTAATGGATTTCATTGTCATTTATCATGTTTCTTGAGAGGCACGTTGTTGGATGCACTCCACTGAATTACGAAAAAAGGATTGCCGCAAGTACAGATTTTGATGTGGTTGATCGATAAACTGACACCTCATCAGATTGATAACTTCTTCTCAGCATAACTGTCAAATGTCGTCCGATACTGGTCCAAACTTAATTGAAGTCGTCGCCAAAAACATAATTCATAGTGCATGTGGCTTACTCAACAGCAATTCACTACGCATGTTTGATAGTTTATGTACGAAACGATACCGAAGGGACTAACTTGCCGAGACTATCACTGGTAAAGACGAATGTACGCCCTGCGGTCGATGATCAGCTTTATAATGGCACTGTCATTACAAAATATATGAAACACAGATGTTGAAGTCGATAATCGCTGGATTGTACCATATTCACAATTAATTTCGAAAACTTACAAAGCACATATTAATGTCGAGTATTGCAGTTCGCTAAAATCGATCAAGTACGTTAGCAAATATCTCAATAAAGGTAGTGATATGACACTTTTTTGGAATGGAAATTTCAACAGAAGTTATCGATGAAATCGACTAGTATCAACAGGGACATTACATTTATTTATTTATTTATTTATTCGTGTGGCTAGGGAGCTCCGTCGGGTAGACCGTTCACCGATTACCGGTGATTCAATGTGACGCCACCTCGGCGACCTGCAGTTGATGAGGATGATAGGATGATGATGATGAGAGCACAACACACAGTCCCTGGACGGAGAAAATTCCCCGACCCAGCCGAGAATCGAACTCGGGCCCAGAGGACTGACAATCCGTCGCGCTAACCATTTTTTTTGACATACTGTCGCGCTGACCACTTTTTTAAACTCAGTTTTATAATTACAGAGGGAAGTTAACCCTCTGACCGAAAACTTTTTATTTTTTTAATTTTTTTTGTTTTAATTTTTTTTTGTTACGGAATGGTGTGACAATAACAAACATAAACTGCATCTAGCATTTTTTTTTAAATTTATAATACGATGACTTTATAAAATAATCTTTTTCTGGGAAACGTAAATAAGTGGACTTTTCATTTTTTTTACATAAGAGTGGAAAAAAAATCCTGCTTCCGTCAGGACAAAACAACAACGGTCTACGTTCCTCTTTCAGGCGCGTACCTCGCTAATCCCGTCATACCTCGCGTTGGTGCCGGGTACGTCTTCACGTGTGTTTGTGGATCCTCTCCACTGTCCTGGTCCTTTCTTGTTCTGATACTTATAGACAATAATTACATTCTCCTACCCGGGACACCCCAACTGGGTGGGGGACCAAGCAAGGCACTCCCTAAAAAATTTGCGTAATATGTTCGATATCTCGGATGTCTCATAAGCTGTGAGTGATGTTCCTGTAATAAGGCCCAGAAGTCAAGCACATTCTTACTGCCGTCTCGGAAAAGATAACGCACAGTCAAACCTCGAATCCAAGTCATTGCGTTTGTCTTTGTTCGGGGATAATATGTCCTATCTGGGAGAAGTAATGTGCGTGGTTCTACTGTTTGCAGCCCCACCCGAAGGAGGAAGGCGATCATTTTTTTGACCACACACCATACGTCCGCCGAAGGACCACATATCAGGCGATGTTCCTCTGTGTCTATAACATTGCACTGCGGACACAGTGGCTCGCCCCCCATATGAATTGTATGCAACCTGGAACGAGTCACGTATCTCCTATTTACCACCTGATACCACAGTGCGCGCGTTCCCGTGTCAAGGTGTGGATGGTGCACTGTACGCCATACCACTGACCACGTAACTGTTGGTTGGCGGCGCTCTACGGCATTATTCGGCCGTCGTCGAGTCAAGATGTGATATATATCACGTGCCGTTGCCGTCCTGGTAGTCGGTAGTTCCATATGTACATAACTGTGTTCCACAAAAAAGGTTCGCATATGGGTAAGCGATGGTGAGATGTGAGCCACCGCTACCGGAGACGAACGAGAAGGTGGAGCGAGTTCGTCTATCAAGGTGCCCGTCAGACTTGTCTGGTGTCGTGTCCATATCTTTATCATTGTGGTTACATAAATAGCCACTGCTTGGTCGCGTACGTGGACTAGTCCAAGACTTCCACGACTACGAGGAAGGGTGAGGGTTTCGTATCCTACCTTAAAAAGCAGACCTGTGCTCACAAAATATCCTAGTGCCGCCAGGATTCGGCGGGCCAGCACCACCGGCATAGGAAGAACTTGTGCCAGGTGGGGGATGTGAGAGGCTAGATAGGTGTTGGCAAAGGTGACCCGTTGTATCATATCCAGCGCCCTTAACCTGTGACTTCGGACACTCGCATGAATTGTTTGCAGATGTCTGTAACTCAGTGACGCCGTGCGTCGAACGTCTGTAGTGAAGATAATTCCTAGGCATTTCATCTTGTTGATCGGCTGTAATGGTGCTACACTTCCTGTCGGGAGTCCTCTCCCGATGTTCATCGCTCCCGACTTTGCCATGTTCAGGCGACTTCCCGTAGCCATACAATACAAATTAATCCAATGCAAGGCCTCTCTTGCCTCGTCGCCGGACCGTGCTAAAAACACTAGGTCATCTGCGTATGTTCGGCATATAAACTTGTTGTGCCTTATCCAGCGTGCCTTATCGTTGGAGTCGATTCCGGAGCCCGCAGAGCAGCGGCTCGACAGCGATGGCATACAATATCGTTGACAGCGGGCACCCTTGTCTGATCGATCGTGAGATGGTGATGGGCCCCACCAAGCGTCCATTGATGAGCACTTTGGATACGGCTACGTGGAGTAGTCTCATAAAGACGGTAACAAAACTTTCCGGAAACTTCATTTTTGTCATCACGTCCGTGAAATAAGCATGACTCAGCCTGTCAAATGCGTGATCGAAGTCTATCGATACCAATACACCCCGGAGACGACATGTTGATGCCAGTGCGATAACATCGCGGTAGTCACTGAGTGCCGTTTGTATAGTGCTGTCTCCTCCTAGCTGGGTTTGGTCTAGTGAAATCACTTGGCGTATTACGCGTTTAAACCGTGCTGCGAGTATCCTGGTGTAGATCTTGTAGTCGCAATTAAGAAGGGTCAGTGGCCGGTAGGCCTGTATCCCTGTGCCGCCAGATGGTTTGTGGATGGGGATGATCATTCCTTCTACGAAGGAGGGTGAAAGAGGCACGTTGGGAGACATCAATTCGCAGTACATGGCAGTCCATCGTGGAATCATGAGATCTTTAAATGTACGATAGAACTCTAACGGAAACCCGTCTGTCCCCGGAGATTTGTGCGACGCTCCCTTATCAATCGCTTCGATTACGTCGTCAACTGTGATTTCACCTGTTAACTCCAGGTTGGCTGACTCGTCGAGACACGCGAAGAGCGTTCGTCGGACCTCATGAAAGGCTGGCTGATCGTGTTCCGCTTCTTCATAGAGATGACCGTAGCGTTCCACGAAAGCGTTGGCAGTATCTTTTTGCTTTGTCATGCGGCGACCATCTGGCAGTACGACCGTCTGTATTAAGGTTCTGCGGCTACGTTGTTTTTCTCTGATAACGTGATACATGGACGGTGATTCTCCACGGACTCGTTCAAAGGCCCTTGCACGGATTGCGACTCCCTCCAGACGGCGGCGCGTTATGGAAATTATTTGGGGACTGTGCTCGTTTTATACCGGCTCGACGCTCCTTTGAAGGTGCTTGTACAGAAAGTTCGCGGAGCACCGTGAAATAAAATTCCGTCGTGTGTCGTCTCCACATCATCTGCTCTCTTCCGTATGCAATTAACGCTCGGCGCAATGCAGGCTTAACGCATTCCAGCCACCACTGCAACGTCGTCGGATACGTCGGGAGGCGTCGTTCACACACGTGCCAAGCGTCTTCGACTATGCGTCTGCACTCAGGTTCCCTGGGGTGTGCTGTATTCAGTTTCAAAGCACTGCGACTCCTCCACACTTGTTGACGACTCAGGGAGACCGTGCATATATATGCTATGTGATCTGAAAAGGCGACAGGCCACAATTTCGCATCGAGGATCGCAGGTTCGAGACGACGTGTTACGTAAATGCGATCGAGACGACTTGCAGAGTGACTCGTGACGTAGGTGTAGCCACGTCTGTCGCCATGTATCTTCTCCCATGTATCAATGAAATTGATGTCCTGTATGAGTTGTCGCAGCTCCGGGCATGAAGTATAATGCGGGTGTTGATATTTTGGTGCGAGCACGCAGTTGAAGTCGCCTCCAAATAAGACATGTTCATACCGACCGAAGAATAGTGTTGCAATCTCCTCTGCGTAAAATCGGGATCGGTCGCGCCGTCTGTCGGACCCCGGCGGTGCGTAAATGTTAACGACCCGTACTCCCAGCACTGTGAGAGCCAGTCCTCGCGCTGACGGCAGGTACACCACGTCCTCGGCTACTATGCCGCTACGTAGAAGTATCGCTGTTCCGCTGCCGCCGTCGGTAGTAGGTGTAATGTACGTATCGTACTCATAGAGGTCGGGGAAGCTCTCAACACATACTTCCTGCAGCAGAACGATGTCGACGTCTGACGCATGCAACATGTCTCGTAATAATTGCAACTTTACAGGCGCTCTGATCGTATTAATATTAATAGAGGCTGTTCGATATGCCTGCCGCTGTTCCTCAGTGCGTAAAGCGCACATGAACGCTTATGTTAATTTGCGTGCTGCTGCCCGGTGACCTGCTGTCTGTGCTTCAGTCTGCATCTTCTGCGCGGTTAACATCCGGTGGACGCAGCACTCGCCATTGCGGGTGCGTCGTCGGTGTGTGGGTCAGTATCGGATTCGTCGGCCCAGTTCCTGTGCTGGAGGTCCAGCTCCCGTCGCGTCTCTTCGGCCGGGCCGACCAAAGGCGGTGGCGTTGCTGCGGTGGGTGGAGGGACTCCTTCCGTCGGCTTTCCGTAAGTTGTGTGTCTGTATTCAACCCCTGTAGAGTATGATTCGCGTCGTACTGCTGTGTGGGGGGTAGAACCTCCCGTTGCGCATCCGGATGCACTGTATCGCCGTTACACCCAAGTCCGTCTGACGTGGACTGCAGTAAGCAGGTATCCGACGGCGCTAGCCGTCGTTTCTTGTGGCGCTTCGGCGACCGTTGTTTGCGCGTGTGCGCCTCCGTATCCGAGTGCGGAAGTGACTCCCGGTGCTCAGGGACCAAAGAAGCTGTCGGCACAACCGCAGGATCAATTTCCATATCTCCTACCGATCCTTTCCGCTCGGTTAAGGGCGTCGTCGGCGCCGGAGCGGCAGAAGTGTGCGTCGTTTCGTCACTGGAGGCGGTCTCTGCTGCAGTCGGTTGCCGTAAACTGTCAGGATTCTGTACCTGGTCATTCTTCGGGATGGGATCTGTTCGAAATGCGTCCGCATACGTTAGTGGCAGCGGCGTCAACGTGGACGTAGGTACGGGTGCACCATTTGGAACTTGCACTATCCTCTGCTGCATACATTCGGAACGCACGTGGCCCTCTTTCCCACAGCCTGAGCATGTTTTGGGTTGTCCATCGTAGATGACTATAGCTCTGCATACGCCGATGAACAAGTACGAGGGTACATGTTGTGCCAGTTCTATTCTGATTTGACGCACCCCATTGAGAACGGGGTAAGTCGTGCAGTTGGACCATTTTTCCTCGACGTGGCTAAGCACTCTTCCATATGGGCGTAAGGCGTCAACGACCAAGTCAGGCGGAACCTCGAAGGGAAGTTAGAAAATGCGTATGTGTCGTAAGCCCAGCCTTGCATGATCAATAGTTACTTCTCCAATATGTCCATCAGAGTGACGAAATTTGAGTCCATGTTTAGTATCTCGGATGATTCTGTCACATACTGCATCGTTAATCAGCTTGACGTAAACGACACTGCTCACTATGGAGAGGTGGATTCCGATAAGTTCGTTGCAGTCAAGTTTAACTTCGTCTCGTAGGAACCTTTCTATTTCGTAGGCTTTCGGTCTCGCATATTCATTCGAAAAACTAATCTTGAGAGTCGACTTTCAGTATGCATGTGCCACTCTATATCGAGTCGTCTAAACGCGCGAGTACGCCGAAGAGGTAAACAACTGAGCGAGCGCGAACTTCTCCGGCAGAGACGTAAACAGACGTCCGTGCCGCAGCACCGCCGAAGGCAGACTGCCATTCAGCTACCGGGGACAACGGGACATTACATTAATAGCAATAAAGAGCAGTGATGCATTTTATCATATCCAATCCATAAACAACAGCCAGCAGTTGTTAATTTCGCAGTGCGGTTTGAAAATCGACAGTGAGTGTACTCTACAACAGGAAGTCTGCGTGGAAGAACATTGTCACTACCTGCAACAACGTTCACGCATTTCTTCCATTTTGCGTGTATGATGAGTTCGCTAAGACGCTGATTTAGTCTGAAGTATCACCATACTACACACGAAACGCATGAGCGTAGGAGTTCCAGTGTTCCAAATAAGTTAAAGTATTTCCAGGATCCAGAATAAGATTTTCACTTTGCAGTGGAGCCTGCCAGGAAGTTTCATACTTGCAGGATATTCCAACTGATTTTTGACGGACGCGTTAGGATGTCTATACATCTGGGAACGGCTGTGCTGGATCAACCTACAAACAAACTTTTGGATCGTGATTTACTACGAGAAAAAACACTTTTATGTCGACAAACTGAGTGCATTTGCTCAAATGAACCGTCTGAAATTTGTTCTAGAACATCGCAATACCTATGACGGAATTATTGAGGCAATTACAAGCCATACCTGTGAAATGGATTTCCTAGATGCGCTCAGAGGCACAGCCAATGATTTTCTCTTGTACCGTTTTTCTGGGAACCATGCGATTATAAAAACTATAGCACTGGCAATCGCCTCATCAGGAATTGCCGGAAGCTTTTTGGATGGTGGCCAAACAGCGCATTCGACAGTGAAAGTCCATTCGAGCAAGCAAATAACTGAGACACCAACATGCAACATTAGCAAAAAATCTGGAATAGTCATGTAAACTCGTGGTACGGAATGAATGTATCTGCAACGCACAGAAAAGCACCGGCAGTGCTCTACTGTACACTCAAAGATTTTAAAGGAAATGAAAAGCTCTTCGGCGGCGCATTCTCTGCCGATTTTCGACAAACCCTACCAGTAGCACCGCGTTCAGTATCCATTGATAAACTAGTGCGTGTCTTAGATCATCAGTTTCACTGCGAAAAATACAGAAATTGCCTTTAAAGACCAACAGACGTGTACAACAACAGTATGTACCCACTGTACGTTTCGCAAAACAGAAATGTCGGATTGGAATGCGAATATTTTAGCTAGGCTTTACCGTGACTATTACTGATATCGATTGAAACAACCTGTTTATTGTTACCGGTTACCGTTCATATAAACAAGTAACTCGTGTCAATGGCTTAAACCTCCATCATCGGGTGGATTTATATGCGTCAATATGACGTATGTACGTTGTGTTACGACTTTGGAATAACCTGTTACCCCAAAGTCATGACATAACACACGCACGTCCTACAACTGTGGTGTCATCGTAAGACACCATTCGTGCGATGGCCGTCAACATAGCAGTATACGCAAATCGGGCGCCGCACTTTCTCTCTCCAGTAAGACTACACGGCAGCAGCGCCCTCTCCAGCGCTGGCATAAAGGACGCCAATGACACCGCTGGGGGAACAATTGGTCAGTGCAGATCCCCTCCTCAGCTGGATAGCTCAGCTCCATGGGCCAGCCTACCGAAGTCATAGTTACGTAGGCCTGCGAGAACCAGGCCGTTTACTGTTGAGTCGAAGAAAGACTTTATTCAGAGATTTGAGACGCTTGTTATGTTCTACATGACTGCTTACAAGAAGACAAAAATATGTGATTATTCCAGTTGTAGCACTGTATATTGATAATCTGTAGTACGCGCAACTAACCTGATCTTTCTTCTGTTTCCTAGTCTACGAATGTGACCACCCGAGATACATCAGTCAACACATATAAATCCGTCTGATAACGGAGGTTTAAATCTGTGAAATTCGTTGCGGGTATAAATGAACGGTGACTGGCAACAGCAAACTTGTTGTTTCGTTAAATAATGTTAGATATTTAGAATTGGAAAATAGTAGCCTTTGAATATATTGTATCACTTTGTTACCTAACTTCTATAAAATCACAGCAAGCATAGGCTCATTGACTTACAAAGTTTTTACGGATATCACACAGACTTGCAAAACTCGCCAGTTGCTCAATGCACGAACAACATTACTAGTCAAAAATAACGATGTCAGTGCCATATGTTTCAACTCTTAAAACTAAATAGCGGGTGCAAGAACAACGTATAGGTCCATCGATACTGTAATGAATCAAGATCCAGTTCTCAACTATCCAACTGAATTCTTGAAGTAATTTGATTTTCCAGGCAGGCTGTCACACGTTTTAACATTGAAAACTGATGTGCCAAACAACCTTTGATTTAATAGTGTAGGTACCAAATAGAAAACAAAAACTATCGTGTATCCCAAAGCTCCTCAATAAGCACGATATAAACACAAACGCACCGCGGGTACTCGCTAGGTTACCTATAACCTAGAGCCATCAGAGTGTTAATTTACTTTTACACAAGTTCATATTTCCGATAAGCAAGTTTATACATCAGTACCCCTTTTTCCATCGGTGATGACAGTTGGTGACAGAAACAGATCAGAATTTTTAGCGTAATTGAATGCTGAATTAGTGCTTAAGTTTTGCTTCCATATGGTGTAAGCCGCACGGAGTGGCCACGTTGTTTGAGGCGCCATGTCACGGAGTAAGCGGCCGCCCCCGCTGGATGTTCGAGTCCTCCCTCGGGCATATGTGTGTGTGTGTGTGTGTGTGTGTGTGTGTGTGTGTGTGTGTGTGTGTGTGTGTGGGTGTGTGTGTTGTTCTTAGCATAAGTTGGTTTAAGTAGTGTGTTAGTCTAGTGACCGATGACTTCAGCAGTTTCGTCCACTAGGAATTCATACATTTGATCATTTTTTCCATGTGGTGTAGACACGCATGACTAACAACCACTTTAAATAGTCCTTTTAGAACCGAATTCCTCACATGAAATTACGAATCATTTTTCAGTGTTGAAAATAGATTTATTACAGTTTCAGAAACTGCTGATTTCGGTTACTGATACTGATCGAACATACTTTCACAACGAATTATTTTACTGGGGTTTTCGTTTTGAGCAATACAAAATGCCTCTGCCTGACACTGATTTTTTTACGACATGACAGTAATACATTCGAAATACAATGAGTGAGTCTCATGGCTCGTGCACATCTTTTCATAATACCGAATGGTGCAGTCACAATTAACTCTAATTTTGCACTATTTTGGAGCAGTAATCTTGCCACGATGTACATCTCGCGGCTGATGTCTTCAGTCCTCGTATAAATGACTACTTCCACGGCCGTCCGTCAGACGTAGATGAGTGGCATTTGCAAATCAATGAGTAAATATGGTAAGCTCATCATAGGCTCCGATTTCCCCATGACTTGAAAGTCAACGGATGTGTCTACACTCCTTTGTTACTAACAAGACATTCATGTTTAAGGTAATAACGTTTGTCCAAACACTCACATTACTTACTTACACTTCCAAGATTTTCTCACAAGAAATGAAAGTTTTAATTTCTCTATTTAGCTATTAAATTTTTTTAAAATAGTTGTTACACAGAAATTCATAATTACTACTGGTATCATAAAAATCTCTTCATGGGTAGCTTTTTAGATTTCCAGGGTAGTAGTCTACAGTAGTGTCGGTATTTGGCTACTTTCATTGGGAAATTTTCCTCATAAGGAAAAATAAACCTACATATGCAATGATAACCCATAATACAATGACCACTGCCCCCCAGTACACTGGATACCGCTTGGTAGCGTTGCCGGTACGTGATGCGGTAACAAATGAATACAGGGTGGTCCATTGATAGTGACCGGCCAAATATCTCACAAAATAAGCGTCAAACGAAAAAAATACGAAAAACGAAACTCGCCTACCTTTAAGGGGAAACCAGATGGCCCTGTGGTTGGCCCGCTAGATGGCGCTGCCATAAGTCAAACGGATATCAACTGCGTTTTTTTAAAATAGGAACCCCAATTTTTTATTACATATTCGTGTAGTACGTAAGGAAATATGAATGTATTAGTTGGACCACTCTTTTGGCATTGTGATAGATGGGGCTGTAATAGTCAGAAACTTATAAGTACGTAGTATCACGTAACACTCCGCCAGTGCGGACGGTATTTGCTTCATGATACATTACATTAAAATGGACCGTTTACCAACTGCGGAAAAGGTCGATATCGTGTTGATTTATGGCTATTGTGATCAAAATTCACAACGGGCGTGTACTATGTACGCTGCTTCGTATCCAGGACGACATCATCCAAGTGTCCGGACAGTTCGCCGGATAGTTATGTCATTTAAGGAAACAGGAAGTGTTCAGTTACATGTGAAACGTCAACCACGAACTGCAGCAAATAATGATGATGCCCATGTAGGTGTTTTAGCTGCTGTCGCGGCTAAACCGCACATCAGTAACAGACAAATTGCGGGAGTATCAGGAATCTCAAAAACGTCGGTGTTGAGAATGCTACATCAACAACGATTGCACTCGTACCATATTTCTATGCGCGAGGAAATGCATAGCGTGTACAGTTCTGCCACTGGGCACAAGAGAAATTACGGGACGGTGACAGATTTTTTGAAGCGACGAAGCGTCATTCACCCAAGCGGTAACGTAAACCGGCATAATGTGCACTACTGGGCAACGGAAAATCCACGATGTCTGCGACAATTGGAACATCAGCGACCTTGGCGGGTTAATGTATGGTGCGGCATTATGGGACGAAGGATAATTGGTTCAAATGGCCCTGAGCACTATGGGACGTAACTTCTGAGGTCTTCAGTCCCCTAGAACTTAGAACTACTTAAACCTAACTAACCTTAGGACATCACACACATCCATGCCCGAGGCAGGAGTCGAACCTGCAACCGTAGCGGTCGCGCAGTTACAGAATGTAGCGCCTAGAACCGCAAGGCCACGCCGACCGGCAAAGATACTTGGCCCCCATTTTATCGATGGCAATCTAAATGGTGCAATGTATGCTGATTTACTACGTTATCTTCTACCGATGTTACTAGAAGAGTTTCAGTGCATGAGAGAATGCCGATGTACTTCCAACATTATGGATGTCCGGCACATAGCTCGCGTGCGGTTGAAGCGGTATTGAATAGCATGTTTCCCCTCATGAACCATCGACCTTGCCGTTGGTGGGGAGGCTTGCGTGCCTCAGCGATACAGATAGCCGTTCCGTAGACGCAACCACAACGGAGGGGTATCTGTTGAGAGGCCAGACAAACGTGTGGTTCCTGAAGAGGGGCAGCAGCCCTTTTAGTAGTTGCAGGGGCAACAGTCTGGATCATTGACTGATCTGTTCTTGTAACAATAACCAAAACAGCCTTGCCGTGCTGGTACTGCAAACAGCTGAAAGCAAGGGGAAACTACGGCCGTAATTTTTCCCGAGGGCATGCAGCTTTACTGTTTGGTTAAATGATGATGGCGTCCTCTTGGGTAAAACATTCCGGAGGTAAAATAGTCCCCCATTCGGATCTCCGGCCGGGGACTACTCAAGAGGATGTCGTTATCAGTTGAAAGGAAACTGGCGTTCTACGGATCGGAGCGTGGAATGTCAGATCCCTTAACCGGACAGGTAGGCTAGAAAATTTAAAAAGGGAAATTGATAGGTTAAAGTTAGCTATAGTGGGAATTAGTAAAGTTCGGTGGCAGGAGGAACAAGACTTATGGTCAGGTGACTACAGGGTTATAGACACAAAATCAAACAGGGGTAACACAGGAGTAGGTTTAATAATGAAGAGTAAAATAGGAATGCTGGTAAGCTACTACAAACAGCAAAGTGAACGCATTATTGTGGCCAAGATATATACGAAGCCCACGCCTAACACAGTAGTGCAAGTTTATATGCCTACTAGCTTTGCAGATGACGAGAAAATTGGAGAAATGTATGATGAAATAAAAGAAATTATTCAGGTAGTGGAGGGAGATGAAAATGTAATAGTCATGGGTGACTGGAATTCGTCAGTAGGCAAAAGGAGAGAAGGAAACGTAGCAGGTGAATTGGATTGGGGGTAAGAAACGAAAGAGGAAGCCGTCTGGTGCAATTTTGCACAGAGCACAACCTAATCATAGCTAACACTTGGTTCAAGAATCATAAAAGAAGGTTGTATACATGGAAGAAACCTAGAAATACTGACAGGTTTCAGATAGATTATATAACGGTAAAACAGAGATTTCGGAACCAGGTTTTAAATTGTAAGACTTTTCCAGGGGCAGATGTGGGCTCTGATCACTATCTATTGGTTATGAACTGTAGATTGATACTGAAGAAACTGCATAAAGGTGGCAATTTAAGGAGATGGGACCTGGGTAAACTGACTAAACCAGAGGTTGTACAGACTTTCAGGGAGAGCATAAGGGAACAATTGACAACAATGGGGGAAGAAATACAGTAGAAGAAGAATGGGTAGCTATGAGGGATGAAGTGGTGAAGGCAGCAGAGAAGTGGAAGGAGTATATAGAGGGTCTATACAAGGGCGATGTACTTGCGGACAATATTATGGAAATGGAAGAGGATGTAGATGAAGACGAAATGGGAGATATGATACTGCGTGAAGAGTTTGAAAGAGAACTGAAAGACACGAGTCGCAACAAAGCTCCGGGAGTAGACAACATTCCATAAGAGCTACTGACAGCCTTGGGAGAGCCAGTCCTGACAAAACTCTACCATCTATTGAGCAAGATGTAGAAGACAGTCGAAATACTCTCAGACTTCAAGAAGAATATCATAATTCCAATCCCAAAGAAAGCAGGTGTTGACAGATGTGAAAATTACCGAACTATCAGTTTAATAAGCCAAAACTGCAAAATACTAACGCGAATTCTTTACAGACGAATGGAAAAACTGGTAGAAGCCGACCTCGGGGAAGATCAGTTTGGATTTCGTAGAAATATCGGAACACGTGAGGCAATACTGACCCTACGACTTATCTTAGAAGAAAGATTAAGAAAAGGCAAACCTACATTCCTAGCAATTGTAGACTTAGAGAAAGCTTTTAACAATGTTGACTGGAATACTCTCTTTCAAGTTCTAAAGGTGGCATTGGAAAAATACAGGGAGCGAAAAGCTACTTACAATTTGCACAGAAACCAGATGGGAGTTATAAGAGTCGAGGGACATGAAAGGGAAGCAGTGAT
This sequence comes from Schistocerca gregaria, assembly GCF_023897955.1. NCBI lineage: Eukaryota > Metazoa > Arthropoda > Insecta > Orthoptera > Acrididae > Schistocerca > Schistocerca gregaria. Next base: position 144,726,847 of record NC_064925.1, read on the forward strand.
TGGGAAGGGAGTGAGACAGGGTTGTAGATTCTCCCCGATGTTATTCAATCTCTATATTGAGCAAACAGTGAAGGAAACAAAAGAAAAATTCGGAGTAGGTATTAATATCCATGGAAAAGAAGTAAAAACTTTGAGGTTCGCCGATGACATTGTAATTCTGTCAGAGACAGCAAAGGACCTGGAAGAGCAGTTGAACGGAATGGACAGTGTCTTGAAAGGAGGATATAAGATAAATATCATCAAAAGCAAAATGAGGATAATGGAATGTAGTCGAATTAAGTCGGGTGATGCTGAGGGAATTAGATTAGGAAATGAGACACTTAAAGTAGTGAAGGAGTTTTGCTATTTGGAGAGCAAAATAACTGATGATGGTCAAAGTAGAGAGGATATAAAATGTAGACTGGCAACGCAAGGAAAGCATTCCTGAAGAAGATAAATTTGTTAACATCGAGTATAGGTTCAAGTGTCAGGAAGTCGTTTCTGAAAATATTTGTTTGGAGTGTAGCAATGTATGGTAGTGAAACATGGACGATAAATAGTTTAGACAAAAAGAGAATAGAAGCTTTCGAAATGTAGTGATACAGAAGAATGCTGAAGATTAAATGTGTAGATCACATAACTAATGAGGAGGTATTGAATAGGATAGGGGAGAAGCGAAGTTTGTGGCACAACTTGACTAAAAGAAGGGATCGGTTGGTAGGACATGTTCTGAGGCATCAAGGGATCACCAGTTTAATATTGGAGGGCAGCGTGGAGTGTAAAAATCGTAGAGGGAGACCAATAGATGAATACACTAAGCAGATTCAGAAGGATGTAGGTTGTAGCGGGTACTGGGAGATGAAGAAACTTGCACAGGATAGAGTAGCATGGAGAGATGCATCAAACCAGTCGCAGGACTGAAGACCAAAACAACAACAACAACAACAACATTTCATGACAGGTGGATTGGTCGTCGAAGCACCATACCATGGTCCGCACGTTCACGGGATCTGACGTCCCCGGATTTCTTTCAGTGGGAAAAGTTGAAGGATATTTGCTATCGTAATTCACCGACAACGCCTGACAACATGCGTCAGCGCATTGTGGATGCATGTGCGAACATTACTCGCTGTAGAGAGGAATGTCGTTACAAGTATTGCCAAATGCATTGAGGTCGACGGACATCATTTTGAGCATTTATTGCATTAATGTGGTATTTACAGGTAATCACGCTGTAACATTATGCGTTCTCAGAAATGATAAGTTCACAAAGGTACATGATCACATTGGAACAACCGAAATAAAATGTTCAAACGTACCTACGCTCTGTATTTTAATTTATAAAACCAACCTGTTATCAACTGTTCGTCTAAAACTGTGAACCATATGTTTGTGACTATTACAGCTCCATCTGTCACAAAGCGAAAAAAGTGGTCGAACTAAAACATTCCTATTTATTTACGTACTTCACGAATATGTAATAAATGGGGGTTCCTATTTTTTAAAAACGCAGTTGATATCCGTTTGACCTATGGTAGGTGCATCTTGTGGGCCATCCATAGCGCCATCTGCTTTCCCCCTTCAAGCTAGACAAGTTTCGTTTATGTAATTTTTTCGTTTGACTCTTATTTCGTGAGATATTTGGCCCGTTAACGATCAATGGAACACCTTGTATATAAAACACGATATTTTTTAAAAACAACATCAAATTTTTTAATAAAAAATGAAAGTTTGATAGTTGTGTCGATTTGATTACAGACTAATTGCACAGTAGAAACAAAAAGAATTCCTTGTGGAGGGAAAGAAATGGCAAAAAGAGAAGTATTCATCACACGTCGCCTCATGTCACTGACAATATACATCCGCATTATAAACCTCAAACGTGACTAAGCTCATATATGTATTTGGATGTTGTGGGCAAACACAACTGTCTGTGTTTCATGCAAAGCTGACTTTGTGTAACCAACATTACTATGAAAAGAAGTTATTAAGTAATCATTGGGGCGAAGGAAGAGTAGCAAGACATCCAATGGTTCCGGAAGTACTTGAGAGAGATCATACACATTGTCATCGTAGTAAGTAGTGATCATCAAATGAAGGAAACAAATCTAGAAGAAAATATCCTCACTTCGTTTCGAAAAGAGCATCTCAGGGGACAAGCAATAGGGCGACGTGCAAATGCAATCCTAATGGAGTCAAAGTTTAATATAGGTATTAACGCAATGCTATTTTGATAGTCGACGCTTCATTATCCGTGAGATGCCTTCCGCTGATTCGCTCCAGGGGAAGATTCAACTTCCCGAGGACAAATAAACCTGCTCCTCCAGAGACGTCTGTTCACGGAATGTTATTTTCATACACAGGCGAGGAAATTGGAAATCTGGCTCGCTTATACTGGGAAAATTTAGTCCGTGGGGACGTGAAATGGGATTCAGAACTCAACGTTGCTTATTTATATAAATTACAGGCTTTCAGAGGGAAATTTCATTCTTCATTAGATAAGCGTAAACGAGAGATTTACAAGTTAAGTGTGAAGCGAACTGCCCGTCCCGACAATTTGGAAAAGTCTCCCAAGCTCCCTTCCTGCACCGTGAATATCGTACCAATGTTTTCCTTAGTTCAATGCATTTATTATTTCTGCCGTTACTTCGTAGTGATGACTTCGAATTTGTAACTGTTAATAATTTTATGAGTTAGAAATTACCACAGAACTTGTAATAGCAAATGTTCCAGGACGCACAATCATGCGTAAGACGTTACTGGTTTGGGAGGAATAACAATATCTATACTTTACATACGAAAATCCATCTTAAATTTCTGATGCTAAAAGACTAGTCCTGTTGCACGCGATATATCTCCTTTATATATGGATTTTTTCAAGACCAACTTATGTGATTCTTCAATTTCTCCAGGCTTATTTTATGAGTATGAGTATGAGTGTGCATAGGACATAATATTTCGGCAGTCGACCACGTTGCCATCATACCTGGCGCCGGCCCACCACTGGTCAGTACATCGGCGCACTTGATGATGGCAACGTGGCCGACTGCCGAAACATTGTGTCCTATGCACACTCATACCAGGCTGTTCACCCGAGATTTATTTCGTCAACACCAACTAAAGTTAAAAATGTGTGAAGGTCTACAAAGGATTAAAAAACAACTTGTTAAAACGTATAAATTAACAAAGAATTATGAGTGCTGTTCTAATCACATTAACGGAGATAGTATATGTGTACTAATAATTCTAACAGAAATGTTAACATAGTAAGTGGGCCTGAGGTGTCATCGAAACGAAATCGATAGTTCATCAGGTAAGCAATTATGTCGACACTAGAATGATGTTCGTGACTTTACGTCCTCGGGAACGTGTTTCCCAAGCCCTTCTCGATTTTTCGTCGATATGGAAATGCGTCAGTAATCTTCTTCTGTCTTGAGTTCTAGAGAATGAAACAGGCTTAACATGAAAGTGCATTATACAGCAGATGGCCTATGAGGTATGTGTTATGCAGTTAACCAAGTAGTACTAGCAAATAATGTAGCACTTTAGATATAACTCGACTGTTTATGGCAAACTGGCGAAGAAACCTGTCGTCGGCCACGTATTTATTTAGAGCTGTGCGTCCACGCCAGTTACAGGCTGCGTCCGCCCTTGTACTTAATGTTTATGACATCATACCTCCTGAACTTTGGGTCGTACAGCGATATAATTTTGCGGGTACATTCAGCAAAATATGTGGATACCGTCTCCGAAATTTACTGCGAATAGACTAAGTAGAAGAGAAGTAATAAATTTAAACGTCGTGCATGATGCAATAGTTTTACACGCATCTAATTATTTATGACGGCGTATGGTCTGAAATTTGAATCGTACAGTGATATTATTTTGCACTTACATTCAACGGTACCTGATCATACAGCCTGTAAAATGCGTCACGAATACAGTCAGCAGTAAAGAAAAAATAAATTATAATGTCATGTCTCACGCTGTACTTTTATTGCATGAACAGTGGACATGTTGTAGGGGTTGTCAGCAAGACAAAAATTCGTAAGAGTTTGGAATTTTGTATAAAGTTAGTTTCAAGTCGCTAACAGCTGTCATTTTCAGAAACTGGCGAATCAGTTCTGGGAATCCTATGCGTCTTGAGTTACATGACTTTTAACCCCCTTCGATGGGTAAATGGTTGTTACCCCACAGTGATTGACACCTGACGCTAAGGCGTAGATGCACAAAAATTGATTGAAATCGGTCGAGTGGTTTAGGAGGAGATGTGGAACATACATACAAACCCACACCCACCCTCCACACACACCCACACACATACACACACACACATATATCGATTTTTATAATGTGTATGAATTCACTATTCTCCTCCTAGCAGTGTCTTACAAATCTCATAGTAAATTGCGTGAATTAATGTTCATACATCGCTGCCGAATATCGCCGGAAGAATTTGCTGTAGGAATGAAAGTACACATGCTGTTTAGTAAAGAGCAGTAGAAGAAGATTGATGGATTAAGAGAATCAACAGCAGATTTCAGAAGCTGAAGATACAGTAAAGGTAAAGCTGTCATGAACCTGAAGATTGGTTTGAGCACTACAGTGCTTTCCTAGACAAGGTCCTATATGAGGTGAAATACGTTTGGCTTCTTCCGACCTTAGGCTATAGTTTCCCAGCCAGTTATAGGGACACTTATAGTTTAAGGCAGACTCTAAGCCACGGTTTACCTCACTTGTCACCAGCGTTTCAATGTTGGATGCAGAAGAAGAGACACGTGAGGAACGACAAAGGATTTTATACCCAGGGCCTTGGATTCAAAGGCCAATGCTAACTGCTTCAGAAATCGAGCATGTACAAGTAAGATAATGATTGCTTCAAGCTATCTAAATGTGTTTCGTTTTACTATACTAAAATAAGATTTTTAGAAAAAGTATTTTGTATTATTCTATATGAGGCCCTGCAGAATTGACTAATACTTTTTACGTACTAAACGTATCAAATGTCTGCAGAATTCACGGATACGTTACATGTGCAGAATAAGGAACGGAGGTATCTGGGAAATAATTGCTTTTTGGGCTTAGTGACGTACATTTGTAAATTTATCCTTAACGATACATCTTATGGGAATAGTTAAAACATTCTATTCAACTCATGTACCTTTAATTGTTTAATTTTCTTTGTAGTTAACTCAGCGTATTAGAAGAGTTATCTTAGAATTAAGTCTAGATTACGCTGCCAACAACGTAACCTGCCTGACTCTAGGACGTGTCGACTTTTCTGAAATTTTCTACGTATCTAAGATGTCGCTGTTATAGTTTTGTGGTTATCTATCGTGGGAAAATAACAACAGTGACAACATACATCTACTAAAGGGGAAACTGAAACCAGGGAAAAAACGGTCAAAGGTACATCACGTGATATTTTACTACGTTAGTGGTTTTGAAAGTGTATAATCAGTTTCTATAAAAGCTGAAAAATCATTGTTGCACACAGAGTATTAAACAGTTTATTGCGTAAACAGTTTCTATCATATCAGACCAAAATAAGGCACTACGGTCCATTGCAAAAACAATCGTATAAGCAGTACTCATCACTCATAACTTATTGAGAAGACATTGTGACAGCCTAATCGCATGTGTGACAATCTACAAAGCTTCATTCACAAACTCGCATCTCCATATATCCGGAGTACGTATAGTGTACAATAAATCTCCGATGAAGCGCGTGACAATATTGATATAGCATAGTTCTTCAGAGATTTTAGAGTGGTAGGAAGGGTTACCGCCCATAACCAAAATGCACTCTCTAATTTTTATCGTAGGTACCAACTCCACATATGGTACCTTACATCGTTGGCCCAAGGACAAAGTAGAAAGGAGTACGTGGACACGCGAGGACATCATTACGCAGTATAATGGGTGAACATCCCATATTGTCAGAATCTTAAACGTATGATGCATACGACCTTTTGTCACAGTACATAACAACACTTTATAAAATAAAATGCCGGGAAGAATGAACACCCCATATAGACAACCAACCAAGAACTTACAACACTTTATAAAATAAACTGCAGGGAAGAATGAACACATCATATAGACAACCAATTAAGAACCTTTTGTAAACAACTTAACAAGGATTAATGTTACCTTACTCGCCTCCATCATGCACGTATACAAAAAAGACAAAGTGGAAAAATGAAGACGACATTATATCAACATACTGATTCGGACATCCCATTTGGTCAAACTCTTTAACATACTTTGCATACGGTCTTTGGTCATAATAGAATGCAAAAGTGTACAAAATAAAATGTTCGGAAATAATTAACACACACCCTTGACAGCCAGCAAAACTACCTTCTGTGTATAGTTGACAGTACATCATGTTATATTACTTATTTCATCCTACATACTTATAAAATACAGTCAATCCTAAGCTCCGGCAGAAGATGACAAGGGGGAAACTTTCTCTAAACGTTGCAGCAAAACGACACCACGACTCGACTGATAATACAAGAAGATCTCTCCAATGAAATTACTGTTATTCCACGTTACTATTTGAACATTTAAGAAAACGGTCAGCGTTAGTGATTTTAGATAAGGCATTGTCGCCTGTCACCAGAGCTGCTCTTTGTCGCCAAAACGAGCAAGATACAGAGCAAAACGCGTTACGAGAAACATCACATCGCTTGTAATAATGTTAAAGTTTTGCTGCATGTGTCTTCAAATGTGAAGAATCGAATTGTTTTTATAGAAGTGTGCAGAACCCACTGAGAAGTAAAAATTTCTATAGCGTGCAGCTATTTTGTACATGCAATCATTACTTATTATCGAGATATTTATGGCTATATCAGTGGGAAGCATCAGTAATACTTCCAGAATGAATTCTGCATCTGGCATAAACATGTGTTAAGTGGCAGTACAAAACCAGATTTTTGTAAACGTTATTGTTCTGCTAGTTGGGAAAACATTCTGTACTTGCTTGTTCACTAATGAAGGAGCTAGAATTATTTCTGGTCACCCACGTTTCATTAACCGATTTCAAATCAAGCTACAATTGGTTAGTCCATATAGGTATTTTTCACGATAGACGCGTGTATACAGGCTGGCGCAAAAGTCACTCGGCAGTTAGTTAAAAGAAAACAAAAGTAGCTGTAAGACGTAGTAGAGTAGGAAGCTTTAACTTGTTAAGTTGTTATTACCAAATAGTGATACTTATGTCTTGTCAAATTGATATACAATTCAGTGGCAAACAAAACAAACACAAAAATCAAACTAGTGAATTGTTGAAAGCGTGATCTATGAGACGTGCTTACAGCTGTGTTTTTCAGGATTGTATCGATGTTAACCCTAACTCACGAGGTGACTTTTCTGTAACGTACATCACGAGATGGGGTCTATGGGGCCCTTATGTTTAAACCGAGATTTAAAGCAAAAATCATTTGAAACTTTTAATTTATGCTGTATAACATTTATTTTTACAATTATTTAAGTGTTTTTTAAATACTTCTAGTTTATTTTATTGCAATAAACAAACCCTGCAGCATTTTACTATTTATCACTCAACAGCACATACTTTTGCGGGTATCTTTGAAACAGAGCACGTAAATAGAGTACTGAATTTTACAATTTGAAAAATTATACAATTTCTGTAGCAAATAAATTTTCAAATAAAACAAATTCCATGGTTTAAATTTCGCGCATAAAAATTCCACCCAATAGGTACACAAAGAAAGTCTGTCAAACTGTCATTCAGTAATGGGAACTACATTTTTCTAATTCCCACTCAGAACACTTTTTATTTTAACAGACACTTTGAGTATTAAATTGAAAAGCAGACAGATCCGCATCACAACTTTCCTGAAGATCTTTCTCTGCATAATACTCTTATTCGATAGCTGTACTGTGACGACTGGCTTGTGTAAAACCGTCGTCTTTTTCGTTTATTTCTTGAACTATATAACTGACACCTTTCTCCATAGATAGACTAAAAATTTTATCAAACTCGAGAAAGTTAAAAATGACACATTTGTATCAACACACTTTGAGCTGTGCAGTACAGTATTGAAGAAAACAGGTAAGTAGTACACAAGGCGCTGTCTAGGAGCCTCCAACACCTATCAGTAACCCATATCAATATACACAGAAGGCGAGAACGCAACCGACAGTAAAACATCATAGGCTTGGAAATTTAAGGAGGGTAGGGGGAGTATAGAATCATTCCACCACAACTGGCCTTGGAGAGAGAGTTCGAAAATGTTCGCGCTGTCTGAGAGGCCACACCTTGTGAGTTAAGCGTTAACGAAAGAAAAACGATTTTCAAGTTAAAATCATTTCATAGACATGGTGCTACTGCAATTACTAATAAATGGGGAGGACATTTTAGATCAAAACCACAGCCTATAAAAACAGTGTACGGCATACGAGATAGATTGAAGAACATTAATCTGGCCGCCCAACAACAGTCACAGCTGAGGGAAATGAATTGTGGGTATGTTTAGCTGTGACACAGTCACCGAAAATCAACCAGACGATTAGCAACTGACCTTGATTTTTCACGAAGGCCGGTGCAAGAAATGTTACACAAACAGAAGTTTAAAGTTTACATTTCACGTGTACAACATTGTTACTTGAAGAAGATCCAGATCGACTTCTTCAGTTTTGTGAATTAATGCTTGACCGACAGAAATATGACCCTAATTGCGTGGTCTGACGAGACGAATTTTAAGTTAAGTGGTCAAGTTGATGGGCACATCTGCACTTACTGGTATACTGACGATCAAAATCTTTTGTTAGAACGACCATTAAACCAACTTGTTGTGAGTGTTTGGGGGAAAATATCGTTATTTGGCGTACATGGATCTATTGTTTTGAAGGAACAGTGACAGGAAATTGCTGTTTGGATATACTTCAGAATTGCGTGGTCCAGGACTTATGGCGTGTGCTGAAAACTATCAAGAAGTTTTCTTTCAATACGATGGTGCACCACCACATTAAACCCGTGCTGTCTGCAATTATATACACGAAACTTTCCAAAGAAAAGTAACTTATCAAAGGGCCGATAGTGACATACCTCCATGTTCACCAGATATCAAGCCCACGGATTTTAGGCTGTGGTGTGTAGTCAAGGACTCCGTTTGTTCTCAAAAGCCGAAGACCATTGCTCAACTAACAGAAGACATGCACGACGCGTATCTTGATTTGGACAATAGTACCACGCTATGCCACAGAGTATATAACAGTGCTCCAGAAAGATTTCAAAGATGCCATAATGAAGACGCAAAACAGTTTGAACATAAAATATATTTGTTAGTATTGATGATATTTGTCGCCTGTTGTGTTCGCTACTCCCTGTCGACGAGTATGCAAATATTTGCTGTTGCAACTATCTGCGAAAGGTGGAAGGGCCACCAGACAGCATTAGTGTTCTCCGTGTTTACTATTGTTACCAGCCCTGGTAATATATATAAGAGAGTACGGCGTCAGCTAATGAATGATAACTGGGAAGGGCACTCGTCTGAGAGAGATTTATCAGAACCTGACAGAGTTTGTAAGGAGACTCATTGTGAGTCTCCATTTGGCTGACTGGTCGAACCATGCAGCATGCAGACAGTATCCAGAACTTTGGGTGATTCGGACTTGACAGTTGCATAATGTGGAATGCTTGGCAACGTGAGGTCGGCGACACTCACCGTTAAGATTCTGGTCGGTCACATCTGATCAACAAGAAGGAGGAAAGCCATATTGTGCACCAAGGACCCCTTTATATCTAAGCCTGCTATCCGAGTTCAAGTAGCTGACTGCCTGCAAGGTGCTGTAGCAGCTCCCATAACTCTTTCGAGACTCTCAACAACCAGGCTAAGGATCTTCCGTTCCACGCTTTCGCTACCTTTAACACAACACTAAGGCTTCGTCTGGAATGGTGCCATGGTCGCGAAGCATAGGCTGCTGATAAATGGTGTACAATTGTGTTCGATGAATTGCGGTGCTGTACTATCCTCGATGATGAAAGTCGGAGAGTATGAAGGCGATCTATGAAGAGGTCCCATTCTTCCAGAGTTTCACTGAGGCACACCGTTGTTGCTCTTGGCTTGCCAGTGGGGACATTGGGACTGGCAGAGCCGATGAGACCATATTCAACAGGGCAATGCTCATACACACACAGCACACATCACTATGTGCTGTCTGCATGATTTTGAGGCATCTTTGTGACCAGAAAGGTACCCAGATCTGTCCCCGAAAGAACAGGTGAGGCACCATAGTCGACGTCAGTTTCAACCTAGTGCCAATATCCGGGATATCGAGGACCAGTTACAACGTATATGAGCCAACTTCCCTCTGGAGAGGATACAACGAAACTACGACTCCTTTCCCAGTCGCATCAGTGCATGCGTCCAGGCCAGAAAGGATGTAACGTCTGACCGATCAGTAGCCTCATACTGGCCAGGTCTTTGTAATCTGGGTCGATTTTGAAAACACTGAAATAACATCACGCGCCCTCTCAACCCTTCTCCTCTGTTAACCCTCTCCCCTTCTAGGTGCTCCACATTTTTGTAAGGCAGTGTATTGCGTCTTACATATAATATCGTTGCGTCTGTTTCAGCAACAAGATGAAAACTGGTATGCACTGATCATTTTTGGGCCCTGCAGTAAAGTTAAATCTCCAGGAATCATATAGATTAGAGATCGTTCAGAAAACACATGATAAATGTACTTTCACTAGTGTAATTTATATCTCCATCTATGTGTGTAATTGCTATGTTTGTCTTAGATTTGCCTGCACTCTCCATGGGAGTATCGTTGCTGTACACATTAAGGTATAGGGATGCATGCAGTTACTGACCTGTACGAAGATGGCGGGCAAGGCGAGCAGGAAGGATGCGCACCAGATGCCCAAGATGATCTTGCGCGCCTGGCTGATTGTGCAGATGTACTTGGCTCGCATCGGGTGCACGATAGCATAATACCTGCACATAAAACAAACGCAGTTTGTTCAGAAATAACGAGTATGAGTGCTTGATCGTTTAGGTCACGACTTTGCCAGTTTTTCTAATACATTGAAGATCGAAAGAAGTTGGTACACCTGCCTACTATCGTGTAAGGCCTCCGGGAGCACGCAGAAGTGCAGCAACTCAACGTGGCAGGGACTCAGCTAATGTATGAAATAGTGCTGACATCCTGCAGCACAGTCCATAAATGCGTAAGATCACTTTGCAAGCCATCCCAGATACGGTCATTAATGTTCATGTCTGGGAAGTCAGGTGGCCAGTAGAACTGTTTAAACTCTGGAGAGACTTCCTGCAGCCAGTAGCAATTCTGGACATGTGGGGTGTCGCATTGTCCTGTTGGAATTGCCCAAGTCCTTCGGAATGCACAATGGACACGAATCGAAGCAGGTGATCAGACAGGATGCTTACGTACATGTCACCTGTCAGATTCGTATCTAGACTTACCAGGGGCACCTTGTCATTCCAGTGCACACGCTGCACACCATTACAGAGCCTCTACCAGCTTGAACAGTCCCCTGCTGACATGCATAGCCCTTGGACGCATGAGGCTGCCTCCATACCCGTACACGTCTATCCAATCTATACAATTTGAAACGAGACTCATCTGACCAGGCAACATGTTTCTAGTCATCAACAGTCCACTGTCGGTGTTTGCGGGCCCAGGCGAGGAGTAAAGCTTTGTGTCTTACAGTCATCGAGGGTACACGAATGGTTTTTCGGCTCCGAAAACCCATATCGATGATGTTTCGTTGAATGGTTCTCACCCCGACACTTGTCGATGACCCAGCATTTCAATCTGCTGCAATTTGCGGAAGGGCTACACTTCTGTCTGATGAACGATTCTCTTGGCCCCATTCTTGAAGGACCTTTTTCTGGCTTCAGCGATGTCGGGGATTTGATGTTTTGCCGGATTCCTGGTATTTACAATATATTCGTGAAATGGTCGTATGGGAAAATTCCCACTTCAGCGCTATTTCGGACGTGTTGTGTCCCATTGTTCGTGTGCCAACTATAGTGCCACTTTCAAACTCTCTTAAATCTTGATAACGTGACATTGTAGCAGCAGTAACCGATCTAACAGCTGCGCCAAACACTTGTTGTCTTATAGAAGTTGCCGACCGCAGTGCCATATTCTGCCTGTTTACATTTCTCTGTATATTAGTATGCATGCCTGTACCAATTTCTTTGGCTCTTCACTGTATATAATAAATAATTAAAATGGCAGTTTCGTTTCCTCAAAGTTTTGAACACAAATGTGTCAGTATTTCCGACGTCTCTGTCTCAGTTATTACACCAAAATATGCAGAAGTTCATTGAGATGAGCACCCGGGAAGTCTGTCGCCCTAACTGTTCATGACCCGGCAGACATTTATGCTTTCACTTAATCATCCATACTACTCTCATTCTTGAGGAGATAAAGGTGGAACACTTTCATGGTACTTCATTTAAAAGACTGAGTGATTTCTAATTTGTAGGTATGTTCCAAGTCTACCCCTGGGCCTAAATATTTTATTTATTCACGCAAGCTGAACTCCATTCCATGAAGATAAACTTGTTTGTGGTCTTTTTCTGGTTTCGAACACGGTTCAGTCTTAGAAGGTGGCAGAGTGAATGAATCTCAGTTTTGCGCCTTACATGAGAAGTTATACGTCGTAAAAGGAGATGAATATGTCACATGACATAATTCGGCGATAATGAGTACATTTGCCTATCAAAATGTGCAGTATGTAATGCAAAGGGATGACACTCAATTCGATGGTATTAACACACCGAACCCATATCCTGCATATCAATGAGGAAAAGGTGAAAAAAGCTGCCAGAGGAATTGTTTTAGTTTGGGGGCCGACGGGAGTTGCACTGTCATGGGCTGAGTACAACAGAACGCTTCCAAATAGGGGTTGGCGACCTGCGGCGAGAGGGACAACGAAAGTGCCGATAGCAGATAGTGGCGCAGCGCTGCTTGCTACGGAGAAATTCTTTAGAAAACTGCATTGGGTAATTTCCGGGTGGATACAAACAGACCAGCGACGCAGTTGATCACGTGAAATGCTCGTGATAAGCTCGTGACGTTCGCGTGTAACTTTTAGGCGTCAGGAGCAGGCACAAAATGTCCTCTTGGCTGAAATAAACTCAGAAGGAGTAGAAACGGGCGCTATTTCGATGCAGTTTAAAGGTAGGCCCTTTGCGATTGACAGAGATAGTTTCCACAAGATGACAGGAATGCTCCCATTGGTTTTGAAAAAGCCATGACGTGAAGCACGAACGGACACAGGTGAGGGACAGTTTGCTACTAACAACACAATACTGAAAACTTAGGAGACTCTCCTCTGAACCAGCGACAAGTGCAGAAAAGGGCGCTAACGCTCTGTACGACTCCAAAAGAGGAATTTTGTATGAACACTACGTGCACTTAGGCTGATATTTAGCTAGAAATTAGCTGAAGAGTCGTTGAGCTCCGTTAGCGGAGAAACGAAACAGCCACGTAGCTAATTGTTCTTGTGAGAACTGAGAGGGCATTGAAGTATATACGCTGCACCACCTATGCATGTGTATATCGCTATATTTTCCAGTTTAGGGATGAGTGCATGTTTCTTGCCTAACGAGAAACATAGGACTGTTTCAGGACTGATAAAATATCAGTAAGGATTTTGATTAGCTTTTTATAGGATTTTCAGAGGGCGAAAGCAGCCATGCAGCCGACAGCACATCGCAGCTAAAAGGCAAATGCCGCTGGCAGAGGCGTAAAGGTGTTGGTTCACCAGTTGCGTCCTCTGTGATCTCGAGCTACCTTGGGTAATCTCTTGCTCAGCGTGCCACAAAAACTAACCATCCCCCGCAGACTTGAGTGTCATCTTAAATAGCACCGAACTTAGAACCGGAATCGAATGATTTGTCGTAGTATTGGCCAACTTTACGGTGTAGTAGTAAGAATAATGTTGTTGAGAACCGTCTACTGAAATTTGATATTGTTGTGTTGAGGATTAGTTCTACTAAACAGGACGTAATGTGTTATATTGACAACTGTCCTGTAAGTGTCATGTCAAAATCTATGTACATTCGTGTACTTCTTTGACAATAATTCTGAAATTAAACAATTCTGTTCAGCTAAACACCGTTCTGCTCTGTCATAGAATAAGGGTCATCTCTTAACCCCGGACGTGTATTCTATAGACGCTAACTCACTCACAGGGTGCTTTTGCTGATTTCTGATGAATGTGGAGTGTCAGAGCCTCATTTCTCACAATCGATTCTTAGACCTTAAACTGTGCACCAATGATTTTCTTCTTTCTGTTTAATTAAGGTAAGCGTAATGTAACTTTGGTTTCAGGGGTTGTTGCGAAGAACTTACGTCATCGCACTTGTGAATATACTTTTTTTTTATTTTCCACTGTCAGTTGCTTATCCTTTCACTTTGTTGCTTAGATACAGACTTATAATTCGACTGCAGATCGAATAGCCAAATCAAGGAGAAGTATAGCTAAAACCTTATGTGCTGATAATTGCCAGCGGGAGTTGCTCGTATACTGTCAAAAAGCACGAATTCCCAGGTAATTAGAGAAAGAGTAGCCGTTTCGGTCAGCGGGCTCTCAATGTTCAGTGACTTCCTTCGTCACCAACAGCCAGCGGTACATCATAAGTGTGGAACACATTAAACGAAGCTAAGTGGTAAAGAAATGGGATGTGTTCGGTACACACAATGTAGGTTAATGGGCCTACTCTCAAATTATCGAAAAAGTTTCAGGAAGTCAACTGTTACGCACATGGGATGGCTAAAGTCGAACACTGACGGACCTTGAGTTAATTACAATTATCACTGAGCTGAAAGCGCTTTTGGGAACTAATGTATTTGCGGCAACGGAAGAAAGCGACTGCGAGAGTGAACTCTGCATATTCGATGTTACTCTTTGCTAACAGCATATTTGACCCTTCATTCATAATACTTTTTACTATGACTGAGTTACTGGAGTAGAAAGACTTGTTGTCGAAGAGGATCCAGTTCTATTGTTGTATGGCTGCCGTTACGGAATTAGTTACAGAATGACACTGATCAGCCGGAACACTGTGACCTAACAGCCGTTATGTCCACCTCAGGCACGGATAACAGCGGCGACGCATCGTGGCATGGAAGCAATGGGGCCTCGGTATGTCGCTAGAGGGAGCGAGCACCATATCTGGACACGCAAGTCACCTGATTCCCGTAAATTCGCGGGGAGGGGGCGATGAGCTCTGACGCCATGTTCAGAAGTGTTCGATCTGGTTCAGATCTGGCGAATTGGGGAGCCAGCACATCAATTGGGACTCGCAATTGCGTTCTTCGAACCGCTCTATCACACTGCTGGTTTTGTGACACGAGGCATTATCTTACTGAAAAATGCCATTTCTGTCGGGAGACTTCATCGTCATGAAGGAGAGTACGTGGTCTGCAACTAGTGTACAATACCCCTTGGTCGTCACGGTTCCTTGAACGAGCTCCACTGGACCCATGTTCCCCAGGGCTTAATGGAGCTGCTGTTAGCTTGTCTTCGTCCCGCAGTACGGGTGTCCAGGAGTTGTTCCCCTGGAAGACGCACCCTCCCATCGGCATGATGGAGAAGTTATCGGTATCCATCACACCGTGCAACGCTCTGCCACTCCATCAAAGTCCAGTGCCGATGGTCAAGTACCCAATTCAGTCGTAGTTGCCGATGTCGTGATGTTAACATCAGCACATGCGTGGGTCGTCGGATGCGACGCCCATCGTTAGGAGTGTTAGGTGCACTGTATATTCAGGCACATTAGTAAACCATCATTAAAATCTGATGGCAGTTACGCCAAAGTACGTCGCCTATCCAGTTTTACCAGTCCAGCCAGCGTAAGACGTCCTACTTCTCTATTCAGGGGTGGCCGTCCAACTCCACGACGTCTGGAACTGGCTTCAACTTGGTTTCGATAAGTGCTGAAGACACCACAGCTCTATCCAACACCCGGAAAGTTGTACAGTTTCCAAAATGCTCGTGCCGAGCCTCTGGGCCATCACAGTCTGCCCTTAGTCAAACTCAGATAGATCGCGCTCCTTCCCCATTCTAAACTTAGGCAAAGGTGGACAGTCCTGAAAGCTTAGATCCATTTAACGACGCTCTTAATTAAGGGGAAAAACTTCTTTGTGCAGCACATTAGCATTTAACTTAACATTCACGTAACATTCATTCCAACTTTAAACTTTCAAGTTTAATATTCATTGAACCAAATCGCAGTTTAAATTTCTCTCCCTTTATTTTTCTGTTGCCACAGTGGCGACGTTATACAGAACTGTCAGGAGGGCTTTTGGGGGAAAATTGTGTATTTCACAACATGCTCAGTGTTATCTCTGTTATGTAAATTTTGTTTCTATCTTGACGTCGAGCTGTGTGTACTCACGGTAGCTCATTACCCCGTTCCACCACAAATGGACACTAGATTAAACAACTGTTAATACACGCAAGCTTATGGAACTGTCTTTGACTGCAGATCCATATATTAGTCTTCTAACGCACAAACTCTTTAACAAGAACACGTAATGTATTGTATGTATTTTCTAGTAGTTAGTGATTTGTAGATACCTTATAGTGATGCGTGTTATAGGTGCATTATATTTGGTTTTTCTGTTTCGTAAATTCAGCGTGAGGATAAGTCATGTCCAAGATTTGTTTACTGTTACAGTGTTATGGTAAGGACTCGTGCTCAGTTTTACAAAATGCAGAGCGTAGCCACCAACTACTATTGTAATTAAGTATGCTTTTACCTAAATGACAGAAACCCTGTCCCTATATTGCCACGTACAAACCATTTACTAAAATTTAGTTTTGTTTCTAATTACACTACAGGAGGATAGTCCTGTTAATAGGAAAAGTTAATCAATAGACTTACCCTTTCTACAGGATTCGACCGAGTGTTGTGTCTAATGGATAAGTAAATCAGATTTTCCAATTACTTTCTTAAGATCTTTCCCAGCGGCTAGACAGAAACGCAATATGAATAATATTTTATTGGAGCTAGGACAAGCCGGCCGGAATGGCCGAGTGGTTCTAGGCGCTATAGTCTGGAACCGCGCGACCACTACGGTGGCAGGTTCGAATCCTGCCTCGGGCATGGACGTGTGTGATGTCCTTACGTTAGTTAGTTTTAAGTAGTTCTAAGTTCTAGCGGACTGATGACCTCATAAATTAAGTCCCGCAGTGCTCAGAGCCATTTTGAACCATTTGAACCAGCTAGGACAACTCAGTTCCAACTTCATTTAGTGGTTTAAAACATATACTAATGGTCGCCAGCCTATCCACGCACTGAAACCGTGTAGTATTAGAAAATCAGAAGTAAAATTTTGCCTCCTCTCTTGCTACTGTTCATTCTGGTTCTTCAAATAAGTATTACAGTGTTCCACTTAATGTTGGACTACATCGTCACACGTTACATTTTTAAAAAAGAAAAAGCCCCGTAGATAACTTCGAGGAAGTTAAAAAAAGTTAGCCAGGAGAGACCTTTAGTAAAACACTTCCCGTAATCATCAAACTTAAATCCTGAAATACTTAGATACTAAAGCACACACATTTCACTTCAAGAAAACCACTTTCTTACTGGAATTTACTTTCAAAAGGTATTACTCTTTTACTAGCTCTGCATATTCATTTAACAGATTTTAGTAACTTTGCTTCACTCTTACTGAATTTTACGTAAGCAAATTTGTGTTATAGCATTTTGCAATAGTTAAGAAAATTTTCTCATCATTTACACAAAAACAATTTAACTGGTGCCTCTTTACATCAACTTGGCACTTTATAAGTCTGTAAAACATGGTACTCGGATTAATCAAACACCAGGGAGGAACCCTATACAGATGTATGATTAGAATGAAATAACAGGTTGAACCAGTTTCTTTAAAGTTGAACAATGATTATTAAAACACTGTTTAAGTTAGTGGTTCTCGCTGCACAAAAGTAAAATACAAATAAATCTTATGTGGTGGCTGTAGGCTTGGGTGTGGCGAACAATTATGACGGCTGCACCACCCACAGTACGGCGTGCAATTATCTTCCTGTACTGGCTCAATTTCTCTTCTTGTCGTCGTTAAATTTTACATACAGTAGCCTAACAACTCGCAGACGTGCCGTAAGCCATTTGTAGCCTTCATCTGAGGCAATTTTGTGCAAATTTGCTGGCAAAGCCTCTCCAGCTCCACAATGTTGTTGTCTCAATCACTGCTGCCTGCAGACTCCGTGACTTACTTTACCGCCCTCTGGGTAAAGCGCCAATTCGCCCTTGCCACCTTTTCCACTCCCCAGAGCCACTTTCGATTCAAACAAAAGCACACTGGCTTTTACATAACACCTATTTCATCTACTGTTACTAAGCGTGATCATGTCTTACAATTCTCAAATTTACATCAATATGAACAGTTTATACACACTAATACTTTTAAATACAAATTTCATCACAAAATAATTTAACGTGAAACAATTTACGTAGTATTATACATACATTATCACATACAGTGCAAAGAACTTCAATCTCCAGTATGGTACACTTTACATATAAGAAAATATACTACCAATATGTGAAAATTTTAAAGCAAAAAAATTATAAAAATTTAGGTCAACTGCAAAAAAATAGTTTTATACAGTCACTTGTTCATTCAGCTACTGAAGCTTCTACAAATCAGTTAATAGCTGCGTCTAGATCGAACACAGATCCTTTAACGGAAGTGTTGAACAGATAAAGTCTTTTGGTCACTAAAATAGAGAAAAGGAGGAGTTGACTACTAAAATAGACAAAATAGTTGAGATCTGTACGAAGTTAGACAAAATAGACCAACTAGATACAACAATGTCTGATTTGACTACCACTGTGCATGAGGTAGGCACTACATAAGTAGTAAGGTGGAAAATATCCTGGCTATACAAGACTTGAAAGACCTTAGATTCGTGAGCCTCACAGCAGGAGACTATGGCACTCGAATACATAGCTTTGAAGGAACGTCAAGGTACAATTGAGTCTACAGTACAGCAACTGAATACACAGATTACTACCATGGCATAAGGGGACGTTTATTCTCGCAGTCAGTGTCTTTCGCTGTGGTAGGACGAATAAACGTAAACATGACGCAGTTGAAGGGAACGAAAAACGTTGCGAAAACAGAAAAGGCATATGGTGTAATAGAAAAATTTGGCACTGATCACTTTTTGACAGTCAAAAAATTCCAACATTACAAAGAAAGCGGGAACGGCTTACACAACCGCACATTTATATGTCAATTCCAGATCGGTTTACCAGAATATTGGCCACTTAGCCATAAACGTGACTTCATTTGTGGTTTTACGGGAGGCGGAATAGTGAAAACCATACAGAGAGTCGCTGCAAACTGTCAGTCACATGAACAACTTAAATCTGCATTCTTGGAGCGATACTGGTCCACGGAAACCCAAAATAGTATAAAATATGAATTGTTACACAAGGAGTCATTAGAAAATTCGAGAGGAAATAAGTCAGTTAGATTTTGTGAAGAAATGACAAAAAAGAATCAGACTTTAGACAATCCATAGAGCGATGGGTATCTTGCACGTATATGCACAATGAAACTGCCCTTGCGTTATCAGCAATCGTTGGTTGGTAGAGCACAGGCATTTAAAAGGATGTTAAGAGAACCTAAATTCAGCTTCAGTGAAGATGAAGCGAAGAAACAGCGTGCAGTGAAAGAAACCAATGGTAGGGGGAATAACAGCAACCGATTCACCTTTAATAATGCTTACAGTGGCAATAATAATGTTGGAAAAGATAATCGTTTTGGGAAGAATAGCAGTTGCCCATAGAATAATAACTCACAGAGGTCAAACAATAACTATGGTTTTGGTGAGCTGCGGCATTACAATAACGGATTTGGTCCCAGAAACTACGGTGGTAACTTTAAGTCGAGATATGATCACCGTGCAAACGAATAAGGAAGGTTTAGAGGTTTTTCACCACAAAAGCCAAGTTATTCAGGTGAAACTGGGATGCCACGCGAAATGAACCGGTACAGGAAGTCGAGTTGAGGCCACCAAATCCTGGTAATAGACAGAATTGACGAGATGAACGGTATAGAGACCAGTTACAAGTGATTCAATCGCCAAATGAAGTTAATTTTATAATTAAACAGGTAAATAGACTTAGCTTTGGTCAGCCAGATTCTGAAGTAGGTTTAAGAGGTGATCAATGATCAGATACAAACAACAGCATGCTGAGAGACAGTTAACTGGGAATCGATTGATGATGAGGAACAAGAGTTGTTAACAGTTAATACAGACAGTTGTACAAAAACTGATGATGACCAAATGGTGAAGGATGTAGTTCATTTATACCAAACAGATGGAGAAATGGAAAGCCAAGAGGATAATGGACCATTGGCAACGGCAGCAGTGATACCCAAGTCAGATGACATATACAGGACAGAAACGTGTAAAGAGACCATATAGGCGTTTGATAAAGATTATGGGAAAATAACTTCATCCCAGAACATTCAGATGACATGTGCTAAAAGTAATGAGGAGAATAAAGAGACGGAAGCAAATCAATGGGAAATGCAGGCCCCAACACATTCACAGGTTAACATATGACTCGATGGAGGAGGCATTAATGCATGAAAATGAAATGAAAGCTCGTCATCAGATGCAACAGATCGTTAGGGTTTAGTTAGGTGGCACGCTTGTAGACGCCATCCTTGGTACGAGGAAGCGAAATGACGGCGAGTTTTGAGGAACTTTCTGAGAAATGTAACGCTGAACATGCACTATCAGTGTTGCGGACGAAACGTCTTACAGTCAAAGGATCGATCAGCAGCGCGTCAGCGGTTATTATTAGCCAGACGTGTGTAACTTTTTCATGTCAGGGGCATGAAGTAGAAGCGAACATGGTCATTGTGCCGAAACTTTCTGTACCCACAATCACTGGAGTCTATTTTATGTGTAAAAATCGTGTTACACTCAATATGGACGATGGGTATATGACGCTCGGGAAGATACGTCTTAGTTTTGAAGAAAAACTCAGACAGGAAGAGATGCCAGGTGCTTCAAACAACTGACTATCCAAATGGATCTGATCAATTGGAGGAGGGACACCCACGGTATAGGCGGGTGAAAGAAACAATACCTGCAGATGACGAAGTAATGGTGGAAATGCGCGATCCCCCCCGCCAAAGGTTTGAGTCCCCCCTCGGGCATGGGGGTGTGTATTGTTCTTAGCATAAGTAAGTTTAAGTAGTCTGTAAGTCTAGGGACCGATGACCTCCTCAGTTTGGTCCTTTAGGAATTCACACACGTTTTAACAATGGTGGAAATTCTTCAAGAAATAGAAAGTTGCGGCAAGTAAGGTATATTTCAGGTACAGACAAAGCTGAATTAGAAGGAGTATTATGGCAAAATGCCGAGGCGTTTCTACCAAAACCCGGTGCCATAAAAAAATTTTCATACGAATTCCAGGTTAAAGTTCACAAGCCATCTGGAGTACCGCCTTACGCTATTCTGTTGTGTTACCGAAGACAAGTATTTTTACAATTACAGAAGCTGCTGGATGATGATATTATTGAAATTTCAATCTCAACATACAGCATTGCCTTGAAAATTCTAGATGAGAAAGATGGAAGTATTAGGTTGGTCAGTATTGCAAGACAGATAAATTCCATTATCATTCCCGAGACCAATAGCCCAGAAAAAATGAAAGAGCTTTTACAAAAGTTCTTCGGGGTCAAGATTTTCTCTTCCCTTGCTTTGAGGGCTAGTTTTTGGCAAATATAGCTAACACCTGAATGTAGAAAGTATATGGCTTCCATCGCGTTTGGACGAAGTTATCAGTTCAAAAGGCTTCCTTTCCTACTGAACATTTGCTCTGCTGCCTTTATAAGAGGTTTAGGAACTGTATTGGATAAATAACTCCAACAGCATCTTAGCTGTTATGTAGATGAGCCATCATGGAAACTACATAATGAGATGCTCGATACATTTCTAAGGACATTAAAAGAATATGGAGTAGCCGTAAACATAGTTAATTCCAGTTTTGGGAATGAAAAGGTTGAGCTTTTAGGCCACATTATCACTGTGACACATTATACTCCTGTTTCATGTATAGGTTTTCAGCCAAATAAGATGAGTACAAACTATAGAGAATTTCAAGACATGAGATGCAGCAGTGAAAGCGTCGAGATTTTACCTTACAATGAACTATTTTCTTTTCGTTAGGCTTTAGGACATACCTTGTGCAGTTACAAATGTATATCAATCTTCTTTTCTACAAAGAGAGAGGCATTTACACTGATAATCTGTATTAGGATGTTTTAAAACCTTCTTTGGAGTTCATCTTCCTTCTGTTTGTGTTAAAGACACCTTTTAAATGCTCGTTGCACTACGAAATTTTGCCTCGTACCTCATATTTCATTAACTGTAGTAGGATCGCGTTGTTGTTCTTTCGTGGGCAAATTTCATGCAAAAAGGTATAGCTTCAGGGTACGGATTCTGGAGTCATAATTTGATAAGCACTTAGTTTAAATCATAGCATGTGGTATCGGCTTTCGTTGTAACGCAAGAGTTGACATTAGGGTATCGTTTGCCACCAGAGCTTTTCAGTATTTATGCTGAGAAAATTAAGAAAAAGAATTACAAAAAATAAGCGCTATGGGGGTAGAAGGGTAAAGGATGACGGCAAGTGTACAGATGATCAAGGAGTGTTGGCTGTATCACCAAAATAAATACAACTTCGAATGAGGGAAACATATAGGCTGGGACATATCTTGCAAAGAAGTGTCGCCCTATGCCAATTGTAACCTTACCGATGATAGTGCCACTAAATCGGAGTTATTGAGCCTTGTTTTCTAAAATTCCTCCCCCATAGAAAACGAAGTAAAAATTACCCAATTCGAATCAAGAATAGTTGCTAACATGAATAGCTGTATCCTCTGTATCCTAGGTGTAGTACAGCAGCTCTGGTGACCAAATAAAGGTAAGTCTTCCGGACCAGACAGTATACGAAAGTGCCGTAGCAAAAGACTGGAATCTTGCGCAGGTCACACTAATACTTAAGAAAGGAAGTAGGAGTAATTAAATGTATTACAAACCCATAGAACTAATATTGATGTGCAGCAGGATCATGGAACTTATTCTGTGCGAAACACTGAAGTCGGAAATGGCGATGGTTTGGTGTCTGTGGTACGCACGCTACAGCGGTAGCCTCGTTGTGTCACTGTGGTGCCAACTGCTATTCATATTGCTGCTGCACATGCACTACGATTCACCAGAGCCATACGTCAACACGATAGTCTTCCCTCTCGGTACTGTCATGTGGCTGTTCAGAGCCCGGTTTTCTGGATACTGTACATTTTCTTGACCATCGCTGCCAGCAATCATGTACGGTGGCTACATCCGTACCCAGTCTTTCCGCAGTAACGCGGAAGGAGGATCCAGGTTCTCGGTAACTTATTATAAAACCTCGTTCAAATTCGGTGAGGTGATCATAATGGAGTCTTCGTCGCCCAAAAGGGGTTCTTCACTATCATCAACACACCACGTCCAGATTGAAAGGTAACCAACGCTACTCACAGCTCCAGCGTGTATTTTTAGAAAACTTGATCTGCAACCTCACAATGGCACTGTTAGTGTGAAATGAGAGTAGACAACATCTATCAGATGTAGAAACACGCTTATGAACTTTCGTTTATGTCGCACGACTCCTTCTCGGTGGTGTAATTTTTTTCCGTCAGTGTAGCTAATCCACAGCCTCTAGATTCGTTGTAAACGACTTTCTACATCTACATAGTTAGTCCACAAGCCACAGTACGGTGCGTGGTGGAGACCCTGTACCAGTACTTGTCAGTTACTTTTCTGTCCCACTCGCCAATAGAAATTTGGATATCTGTGGTAAGGTCTTATTGGACAAAGCTGTTGAGGTCATCGATCCCTAAGCCTAAACACTACTTAAACCAACATGAACCAACTTACGCTATGGACAACACATACACTTGTCCCCAAGGAAGGTTTCGAACCTCCGAAGGGAGAGCCGCACGGACCGGTCATAAGTCGCCTGAAACCGCACCGCTACCCCACGCGGCTCGCAAATAGAGCGAGGGAAAAAGAACTGCCTTTTTGCCTTCCTTGAGCCCTAATTTCTTGAACATTATCGTCATAGCCTTTACACCCATTTTATGTTGGTGACAGTAGAGTCGTTCGGTAGTCAGCTTCAAACGCCGGTTCTGTAAAGTTTCTCAATAGTGTTTCTCAAAATAATATCGCCTTGCCTCTAGGGATCCCCACTTGAGTTCCCGAATCACCTCTGTAAAACATGCGTGTTCTCGGAACCAAGCGGTAAGAGACCTAGCAGCTAGCCTCTGAAATGCTTGGATGTCTTGCTTTAATCAGACCTGATGCATATACCAAACACTCGAACGGCCCTCAACGATAGTTCACACAAGTGCCATATAAACAATCTCCTCTAAAAGTGAACCACTCTTTCCTATGATTCTCCCAATAAACCGAAGTCGACCATCCGGTGTGAACGATAGTTCACACAAGTGCCTTATAAACAATCTCCTCTAAAGGTGAACCACTCTTTCCTATGATTCTCCCAATAAACCGAAGTCGACCATCCGGTTTCCATACCACAGTTCTCACATGATCGATCTATTTCATATCTCTTTGCAACGTTAAGTCCAAGTATTTAAACGACTTGACTCCGCCAAGATGGACACTAGTAATATTGTAACCGAACATTTAAGTTTGTTCTTTCTACTCACCCACATTAACCTACATTTTTTCCACATTTAGAGCTATCTCTCATTCATGACACCAGCTTTGCAAATTTCGTCTAAGTCGTCTTGTATCTTCCTACAGTCACTCAACCCCGTCACCTTAACGTACACCACTGCACCGTCAGCCAAGAACAACAGCAGACTACTGCCCATTGTATCCTCCAAACTATTTATATATAGAGAAAACAACAGCGGTCCTATCACACTGGGGAACTCCTGACGAAACTCTTGTCTCTGATTTACGTTCGCCGTCGATGACAAGATACTGGGTTCTATTACATAAGAAATCTTCGTGCCACTCCCATATGTGTGAACTCATCCCATATGCTGCTACCTACGTTAACTGTCTGTTATTGGGCACCGTGTCAAATACTTCTGAAAATCTAGAAATACGGATTCTCCGCGTTGCCCTTCATCCATATCATGTGAGATAAGGTCAAGCTGAGTTTCGCAGGAGAGATGCTTTCTAAAACAATGCTGACTCATACGCAGAAGCTTTCCAGCGTCAAGAAAGTTTATTGTATTCGAACTGAAAATATGTCGAAGGATTATGCAGCAAGTCTGAGTTATCGATATGCGTCTGTAACTTTGTGGATCTGTTCTTCTATTGTTTTTTATATACTGGAGTCACGTTTCATCACTCTACCGACCCTAAATATTGCTGCCGGGTACTAAGCCACAAAGATAGTGTTCCTCTTCTAATCTAGAAGCCTCTTCCTGCTTCTATACTATAATCGCCGTTCTCTCACCCACAGAAAGTTATCAGTTGCCTCGCTGGTCCTTTACGTCCACGTAGCTCCCACTCCCCACGCTGACCACTAGGGAGATTCGGCATATAGCTTCTTGGCGTACCAGTTTGCAGAAGACTTCCCTTTTTTGTCTCTTCACCTGTAATGTGGCATCATTTTGAGCCACATTACAACTACCACTCCGGAAAGAAGACCCTTTAATACACTCCTGGAAATGGAAAAAAGAACACATTGACACCGGTGTGTCAGACCCACCATACTTGCTCCGGACACTACGAGAGGGCTGTACAAGCAATGATCACACGCACGGCACAGCGGACACACCAGGAACCGCGGTGTTGGCCGTCGAATGGCGCTAGCTGCGCAGCATTTTTGCACCGCCGCCGTCAGTGTCAGCCAGTTTGCCGTGGCATACGGAGCTCCATCGCAGTCTTTAACACTGGCAGCATGCCGCGACAGCGTGGACGTGAACCGTATGTGCAGTTGACGGACTTTGAGCGAGGGCGTATAGTGGGCATGCGGGAGGCCGGGTGGACGTACCGCCGAATTGCTTAACATGTGGGGCGTCAGGACTCCACAGTACATCGATGTTGTCGCCAGTAGTCGGCGGAAGGTGCACGTGCCCGTCGACCTGGGACCATACCGCAGCGACGCACGGATGCACGCCGATACCGTAGGATCCTACGCAGTGCCGTAGGGGACCGCACCGCCACTTCCCAGCAAATTAGGGACACTGTTGCTCCTGGGGTATCGGCGAGGACCATTCGCAACCGTCTCCATGAAGCTGGGCTACGGTCCCGCACACCGTTAGGCCGTCTTCCGCTCACGCCCCAACATCGTGCAGCCCGCCTCCAGTGGTGTCGCGACAGGCGTGAATGGAGGGACGAATGGAGACGTGTCGTCTTCAGCGATGAGAGTCGCTTCTGGCTTGGTGCCAACGATGGTCGTATGCGTGTTTGGCGCCGTGCAGGTGAGCGCCACAATCAGGACTGCATACGACCGAGGCACACAGGGCCAACACACGGCATCATGGTGTGGGGAGCGATCTCCTACACTGGCCGTACACCACTGGTGATCATCGAGGGGACACTGAATAGTGCACGGTACATCCAAACCGTCATCGAACCCATCGTTCTACCATTCCTAGACCGGCAAGGGAACTTGCTGTTCGAACAGGACAATGCGCGTCCGCATGTATCCCGTGCCACCCAACGTGCTCTAGAAGGTGTAAGTCAACTACCCTGGCCAGCAAGATCTCCGGATCTGTCCCCCATTGAGCATGTTTGGGACTGAAAGAAGCGTCGTCTCACGCGGTCTGCACGTCCAGCACGAACGCTGGTCCAACTGAGGCGCCAGGTGGAAATGGCATGGCAAGCCGTTCCACAGGACTACATCCAGCATCTCTACGATCGTCTCCATGGGAGAATAGCAGCCTGCATTGGTCCGAAAGGTGGATATACACTGTACTAGTGCCGATATTGAGCATGCTCTGTTGCCTGTGTCTTTGTGCCTGTGGTTCTGTCAGTGTGATCATGTGATGTATCTGACCCCAGGAATGTGTCAATAAAGTTTCCCCTTCCTGGGACAATGAATTCACGGTGTTCTTATTTCAATTTCCAGGAGTGTAGTATAAACATCGAGACAGGAAACCATTAACGTTACTGACATCGGCTAAGGATCTTAACTTGTAGCAGAATATCTGCACGTTGGGCGATAGTGAAGCGGACGGAGACGGGAAGCTGGCAGGAGAACGGGAAAGACACAAGCGAGGCAGGCAGGCAGGCCTGAGAGCTGAAGGCAACAGCAAACGTAAGCTCCTGGAAACCCCAGGCGGGTGGACCACGGCTTAGCGGGAGCCACGTGGCCGAGGACAAGGAGAAGACACAGGGGCTCGCTCACAAAGCGCGTGGCGGCGTGTTGGTGGTTTTCCCAACGGCCGGTGAGGAAGCTTCTGGAATAGTCTGGAAACTTCTAGAAGCTTCGGTCGATTGCAAAACTGAGATTGGTCGGCGCTCGGAAACTTTCGCCTTCCAGCAACATGATTGGCCACGCACATTAAGGGGGGGAAGAAAAGAAGGAGCTACGAAAAAGCGTAGCGACTGAGAAACACTTGTTCCTGGGGAGTCGATGAGAGAGGTTGGTCCTGGCGAGGTGTGTGACGTTACTGGGACAGAGTACTTGTAGCGAAAGCCTGAGGATCGTCTGGTGTTCCACGGCAGCCGTGGAGGTGCCTACGGAAACTTTTGGTGCGGTAGAATTTATGTTATCTCGCTGAGGCGAGAACCTTTGCAGCGATAAGCGTTAGATCACAGTAGTGGTCGTACATTCGCAACGCCAGTTAGGGAAGTAAAGTAAATTGCTGATCACGTGTCGTTTTCGTTCTATGCTGAGACTTCATATTGCTAGTAGCGAGTGTAGTTCTAAATATAATTGCAGTTGCCATAGCTGATGTCAGAATTCCACGCTTGACTTAACGACTGCGAATATATCACAGGACAGTGCCAGACAGAGCGATTACCAAATGTGAATAGGCAGAACTAAAATGTTACTCCTACTGTGTGATCTTGTATAGAGTAAATTGCAAATGAGTAAAGAGTTTAGCACTACTGAGTGTATCAATTCATAGCTAGTACTTTCCTTGGTCATTTTATTATGTACTTATTTGTGTATTTCAAGTTTGCAATCACCTGGTGGAGGCAGTGTTTGTAGGTCAGCACATCTGAACATTCTAGCGTATACTGAGGATATGGTTAGAAACCAACCAGATTTGCATACGACTAGGTGTCGCATATAGAGCAAAGGATAAGCTTACCCTTCTGGAGAGTGTGTAAGTGTCAGGGCGACAAATTAGCGTTATAAAATCCGTTGTGCAAAATTTGTCACTTATACGCTCGGCTCGCAGGCTTACCCGTCAGCAGTAAAGAGAAAAACAGAAGCGGTAGCTTACAAACCAATTCATTGCTTAAAAGTGCTACGCAGGCAACCTGCAAACGACATGGACGGTCCCGCTTGCAGTAAACACAGAGTCTGCAAGAGAACTCCGGGCGACCGCCCTTTGCCGGCAGCGGAATGTAGTAAACACGGTGCGCAACCCCCAGCAGTCCAAGCCTCGACTGTGCACCCCAGCCCGCTTGCTGCTCAGTGTGAGACCCCGGCTTGAATGTTGATCAGCCCCCGAGTCTCTGATCCCATTTCACGCTGCCCCATTAACGCCTGCAGCGGCCGCAGCAATGCTACAATCGCCGGTGACTCCGCTCCCTCTCCAAGCACTACAGCAAGATGTGACCGCTCAGTGTCATTCAATACGATCACGACGACACCCCTCGATCGACGTTAGCACTCGTGGTGTCACTCGCCTTCATACATGGCAGTGGACGTTTGAAAATTCGTGACGCTAGCTCAATGGTAGTCAATTGATTTGAATGTTATTCCCGGCTGACTATTAATTCAATTACTGCCATGGGGTGAGGAGAAAGAACACATTCAGGCGATACCAGCATTATTCGTATTTAGATGTTCGATTTATCTGATTGGTTTGCAATGTTACAGCGATTCTATTCGAAATCTGTGCTGATGTACCGACAAGGAACATTTTAGCAGATAAACATGCAAGTACATAATGGATGTTCTGTTTCTCAATACAGTTCGTCGCACTCACACATTATACATCCGCTGTAAGAACAATTTCTTGCATTTACCTTTTGGTGTCCCACAATATTGGTTGGCTAAATGTTATGACGATACGTTGTATACAACTTCAACAGATATTGTTTATCATTGAAACCTTCCCGTCTAATATTGGATGAACGTTTGCTTGCTGACTGAACGCTGCGTCTCTTAAAATCTTTTAACTGCTGCTCTGTCAAGACTACCTGCTGATTATTACGACGAAACATAAAATGTGTTGTCGCCGTGGCCCTCAGTCGTTACCTGAAATTATTAAGACTGATTCTTACCTTTAATTATTTATACTGGATCGCCATCTGACTGCTACAGCAAACTGTGGAATGAATATACTTGCTTCTCTTTAACATAATTATAAGCTGCTGGTGGAGTTTCATAATACTTTGTGACTGGAATTCTTTAAGTTGAAGTTAATTTAGATTTGATAAAAGCTGAAGCTCAGTTTAGACTTTTCTTTTAAGATAACAATAAATTCCGTAAAGAATTTACGTGAATGATTTTGGGATAGAAAATTCTTAATGCATTTAATCTGGTAGAAGTTAACTATATTCTGAGAACGATCTTGACAAACAATTACAAGGGGTATAGTTCTTTACAAAAATTCTTAAAAAGTAGCGTTGCGCTACATACCTAATTTTCCATCAAAATTACATAACTATATTCTGAGAACGATCTTGACAAACAATTACAAGGGGCATAGTTCTTTACAAAAATTCTTAAAAACTAGCATTGCGCTACATATAGCGAGTGGCTGGCGAGCACACCGCTTCTTTCAAAGTGTTAATTCATACCTCGCTTACAGCGACCTCCTCTCATGTCTCGCTAGCTACGACTGCCTCGTCTCACATCTTACTCGCAACTGCTCGCTTCCAACGCTCAATGCTACAAAAGTGCGGTCTCGCCGCCAACAATGGTTTTTGGTGCAGACAATCCCTGCTACCATTACAGATGTATTACTGCGCGCTGTTTCCCGCTCTTTCTCAAAATGTATCTATGCGCGGTTTCCCGCTCTTTCTCAATAATACACAATGCAATTTAATTAACAAAACAATTTAAATAAGAAACAGTTCAGATAATTACATGCTAAAACAGTTTAAATACGCCTATTACATAATTACATCATGTAGTCAAGACTACTTAATGATGCCAAAATCGTGGATAAAATTGAAATGTAGTTTGTTTATTAACACTTTTCTTTTCACTAACTAAAATATGAAATATGAATCGGGATTTGAGGTGATGATACTATCATTCTCAGTATTAGAATGGTCGATATAGGGTTCTGAATAACGCGTGTCATATAATGTCCAAATATCGACACGATCCAGGCTCCCACTTCGGCACTTAAATGTCTATTCTTACCTCTCTAAATGTTGATATGATTGTCATTCACATGCAGGGTTCAATTTAACGATGTATGCACTGTTTTTAGTATTTTAGCTCCCCGTTACTTAATATCTGGTAGTTAATAAGCGAACTATTTTTATGCTGGCGCGTTGTTTGTATTAGTTACCCCCGCAACCGTCCAAGGATAATGTTCCGCGCACACGCGTTTCACAATTTTATAAAATGCAGAATTACGTAAACTATAGCGTACAACTTTCGTGGGTTCCACAACCATAATAGTTTCCCAAGAGTATTTTTCCCAGCTAACACAAAGTTCGAATTATGTTGTCGGAATCATTTTCACTTCACCCGATAACAAACGCCTCTGATCACTTCGTCACACGTAATGTATTTTAAACGTGCTTGAAGAGTCTTTAAATAATCTCCTTAACGAATTTCGCAGTCGCGTACCACTTTTTCATCGACTAGCTCGATCGCGATAACTGAAGGTAGAGAGCTCAATAATGTGTTATATGTTCTTTTATATGTATTAAAAAACAAACGCGCCCCTATATCTTTCTGTCCCTCTTGGTCTTTGCTACTTAGTTTTTTATTACTTTTCATTATATTGCTTCTTAGTAATACTGTGCAGTTATTAAAGTTTCGTATTACTTTCCCGTTTTTAATTCTTCAGAAATAATGTCTATTTATCCCCGATTTTAATTAATATGATGCTAATTGACACGCCTGCCCGCAAAGTACCATTATAGAGAGCAGCTCCAACGAGGTCAGCTGCGTGGGACGGGAAACAAGGCGGGCCGCAGATTACAAATTCATGGCACTGGAATTACGAGGAATCGGAAGTGGTGTAGAGGAAACAAGACGTAGGAAACCTGTGAGTAAAAGAGCCTCTAAGAATGTGAAAGGGTGTACATAAAAAAATGTGTAGGAAGTACTGACAAAGAATGGAGTGAGAAAGAGACATAAAAAATGGGTGGGACGTACTGGAAAAGAAGTGAGTCGAAAAAGAGATAACAAAGAGAGTGGAGGAGATATACGTGGATGGCTGTGTGAGAGTGGGAAATGAATGGACAGATTGATTCCTGTAAACAAGTTACTTGAAACAGGGCTGTGCATTGTCACGTCTCGTCTTCATTTAGGTCTCGGATGAGATAATGGCTAAGGTGACAGAAGAAACTGGAGAAGACAAGATGAAAGCAGTGATCTCTGTAGATGACTTGATGATCTGGGGCAACAGGGAGGAGGAGGTTCAGGAAGAGCTGGATGCTTGGGAAGAAATTGTGGGACAGTATGCAATGAAATGCAACGCAAATAAATTCGAGATCGTGGTTACAACTAGCAAGAATGATGGGCCTACTGGCAGAATAAGGATTAGAGGTGAACAGCAGAAGAATGTGGAAAATACCAAGTATTTTGGGAGCGTTACAGAGTGTAATGGAAGAAATAAGAACTAAATCAATGAACGTGGCAGACAGGCAAAAGCATTCCTGCGAAGCGTTAGGAGCTTGGTTTGACACAAACATGTCCCACAAAAAAGGAAATGTGCATTATATATACACTCCTGGAAATGGAAAAAAGAACACATTGACACCGGTGTGTCAGACCCACCATACTTGCTCCGGACACTGCGAGAGGGCTGTACAAGCAATGATCATACGCACGGCACAGCGGACACACCAGGAACCGCGGTGTTGGCCGTCGAATGGCGCTAGCTGCGCAGCATTTGTGCACCGCCGCCGTCAGTGTCAGCCAGTTTGCCGTGGCATACGGAGCTCCATCGCAGTCTTTAACACTGGTAGCATGCCGCGACAGCGTGGACGTGAACCGTATGTGCAGTTGACAGACTTTGAGCGAGGGCGTATAGTGGGCATGCGGGAGGCCGGGTGGACGTACCGCCGAATTGCTCAACACGTGGGGCGTGAGGTCTCCACAGTACATCGATGTTGTCGCCAGTGGTCGGCGGAAGGTGCACGTGCCCGTCGACCTGGGACCGGACCGCAGCGACGCACGGATGCACGCCAAGACCGTAGGATCCTACGCAGTGCCGTAGGGGACCGCAACGCCACTTCCCAGCAAATTAGGGACACTGTTGCTCCTGGGGTATCGGCGAGGACCATTCGCAGCCGTCTCCATGAAGCTGGGCTACGGTCCCGCACACCGTTAGGCCGTCTTCCGCTCACGCCCCAACATCGTGCAGCCCGCCTCCAGTGGTGTCGCGACAGGCGTGAATGGAGGGACGAATGGAGACGTGTCGTCTTCAGCGATGAGAGTCGTTTCTGCCTTGGTGCCAATGATGGTCGTATGCGTGTTTGGCGCCGTGCAGGTGGCCGCCACAATCAGGACTGCATACGACCGAGGCACACAGGGCCAACACCCGGCATCATGGTGTGGGGAGCGGTCTCCTACACTGGCCGTACACCTCTGGTGATCGTCGAGGGGACACTGAATAGTGCACGGTACATCCAAACCGTCATCGATGCCATCGTTCTACCATTCCTAGACCGGCAAGGGAACTTGCTGTTCCAACAGGACAATGCACGTCCGCATGTATCCCGTGCAACCCAACGTGCTCCAGAAGGTGTAAGTCAACTACCCTGGCCAGCAAGATCTCCGGATCTGTCCCCCATTGAGCATGGTTGGGGACAATGAATTCACGGTGTTCTTATTTCAATTTCCAGGAGTGTATTTTACTACATCCCAATAACGACCTAAGCATTTGAAACATGGGGAATGAGGAAACGAGATGTAAGCAGAGTGAAGGCATGCGATATGAGGTAGGATAGGAGTAACAAGCAGAGATAGGCTGAGAAATATAAGGGTAAGGGAAATAGTAAAAGCGGAATCCTTCAGCAGTAGGAGAGAAACATCAAGGACAAAGATAACATGGGTGAACCGTGTGGCTCGATCAGTGACATTCCTGCCGCCGGCCGGGGTGGCCGAGCGGTTCTAGGCGCTACAGTCCGGAACCGTGCGACAACTACGGTCGCAGGATCGAATCCTGCCTAGGGCATGGATGTGTGTGATGTCCTTAGGTTAGTTAGGTTTAAGTAGTTCTAAGTTCTAGGGGACTGAAGACCAAAGATGTTAAGTCCTGTAGTGCTCAGAGCCATTTGAACCGCTTTGATATTCCTGCCGCCGGTATGGGTCATCTTTCCGGTGGTGTGCCCGGAGCGCGTGGTGGCTCAACCTAGAGGGCCCATCGGAGAGCGAGGAGTAAGTTCTAGCAAGAAGCGAGGATTTTGCTTTGGGACGCCTATCAGTAAGGTCGGTTGCCAAGTATGGCGCACAGTATACGTGCCTTGCGAGCCGGCAGGAAGAGCACACCTAAAAGGGGCTGTTTACCCGGGTGACAGTGCCGTAGGAAATCTCGCCGGCACAGTAGCAGTCACGTTACTGGGAAGCCGTTGTTGTAATTCGCTTGTTACATGTCTCCTGGCACCGGGATCTCCGGCGGCTGGCTTCGACGAACAAGCAAGAGGATAGGGGCCTTGCTTGTGCTGTAGATTGTGCCCGGAATCGACTACAGGGTTCTGTGCTGTTGACTTCATTTTCTTAGCCAGCCGTTGCTACTCTTACTGAGCCTGTCCTCGAATGCGTTCAATTTCAACTTGCTTAGTACGCATAGTTTTAGTGAGAGCTGTGTGTGATGTGATGATTAACATGTACTAGGGCCTAGAGTGCTCATAGATTCTGTTTGTGTGATTGCTACTGTCAGTGTTTAACCGTCATTGAAAACAGTTTGGCTGGTCCTTGTCTAAGCGCTGCCTGGTTATTGTATTTATATCATACGATGGAGTTAAGCTGGCCAATTGCTACAATACACATAGACAAAATTTTCCCTAAATATATTTTGCCGTGAATTGCAATAACATTACTGTTATGTTTCTATCTGAAGTAATAGTGTGTCTGAGAGACACGTGTCTAATTCTAAATGAGTAGCTTCATAAATTCTTACGAGTTACTGAGGGGCCAGTTGATATTGCGTGTTTAAATAGTTTGAAACTGATGTGGACTGTATGTGGATATTGCAATTAATTCTGATTTAATCACAAATTTAAGTGTGACTATTTGCTGTAAGTCACTTTTGTTTTTTGCGTCAGAGGGGGGGGGGGGGGGGGGGGGGGGGTTACGGGAGAGGGCGAACTCGATATACCGCTCGCACGCTAGTTACTTGCATTTTGATCTCGCTTAATGGGGACTTCTGCTGTTTGCCTCGGTAGCGGGTGCGGGGTCCTGGGTTGTGTCCTGATTGTGCTGTTGTGTATTTTCCGCCCTCTTTGCCCGCCCGTGCCGGCTGGCCTTGTATCTAGTTCTCTCGCGGTTTAATGTCTAATTGGCATTACGCACATTGGATGATAGATTTGTACTGCTTAGCTCATGTTCATTAGTAGGTTGAGTAATTCTACAGATGATGTGCTGCTATGAATTATTGTGTTTCTAGTTACTTAAGGCAGATGTCAGTCTGTTGTAGCTACCCACTAGTTCTGGGACTTTTCTTGTCTATTCGTGACCGTTGCTGCTCCCGTTTGGGGTTCCATGCCGAGCCTGTATCGGAAACAGCTGAGTGGGCGGGTGTCCGCTTCTGGGTGTAGTTTGTTGAATCCCACGATTTTGCTTAGTCACATGAAATTTTATATTTTGTATCCTACATTATACGGTCCTTGCCATTTGAGAAACGTGGTTGTGTGCGTTGGTGTCTGACTTCTCGTTTCCTGTACTCTGAACTACTTTGGTAATACCAACCACTACACTAACCAAAGACTACATTTTATCGTTAAATCTTAGCAAATTGTTCTTCAGGTTGATCACTACATGTGTAATAGGCCATTAGTGACGTGGTTCATGAATAAATTTTGAAATAACTTGTTCTCATCTAAATGGTAAATTTAGGTATGTGTGGTAATTTTAAAAATATGTTGACGGTTTTAGCTGTTATTTGTCTTGTTTATATGTGCAAGTAAATGTTCATTCCAACTGTCGATAGTGATTGCCTGATGTGTTAGTTGGTTCAGTCCTACCACCCACCAGCCTACTGTGCTGAGTTAGTGTCGTTCTGTAAAAGGTTGAATTCCATGCTGTGCTGACACATCAATGGGTATTTAAAGAGAAGAGAAAACGAAAGGATTCCCAAGAATTACACAGAAAATGGAGATGTGAAGGAAGCGACCAAGAGGACGACCAAGTAATAGATGGCTGAAAGGTGTAGAGGAGTGTGTTGAAAGAAGGGCTGAAGAGTGGAGCAGAGTCAACGGAGAATGATGAGAGGAAAATAGGACTACATGGCGAGGCCTATATACTAAACAGACCCAGTATGGAGCTGGAAATTGTTCAAGATGATGATAATGAAAGGGGTGTTGAGAGCGAAAATTAATCAGAATCAGGAAAGAGATTCGAAAAGTGTTTTGTCAGGAGTGTAGCAATATGTGGCAGCGAATCATGGGCTCACAAACAAAAACAGAAATATGTAGAAGTTATCAGCTGTGTTTTAGGGGGAAAATGCTGAAGTGAAATGGACAATCTGACTAAGAATAGGAGTGTAAGGAACACAAATGTAAATTACGACAATGAGGAGAACATGTTGGTTGGAATATATATTATGAAGAAATTTCATGCAACCATGTGTCACTGACGGAGACATATGAGGAAATACACGAGTCATATACACTAAAGTAGCTTTTACTGTTTGGGATTAACTGCACCAAATTTTGCACACGTTATCTTTAAGTTACTGGCTGCAAGCTGGATATATTTCTTAATTTTTTTGTCAAATAGTTTCATCGGGACTTGACTGGTTACTTTTAGAACACACACTATCATATGATGAAGATATTCTCAAGGGTTACATAACTTTCCACTTTCAAAAGCAGTGGATTATTCTTAGTAGTTAGATAAAGAAATTTGTGACCCTTTTTTTTAATATCATTCTTAGAACTCCGGCAATATTTTTTTAAATTTATGTGTGTGATACGCAGCAAATTTCATTTCACATAAATTTAAATAAAGTTGGCGTTTTGCACTTTGACAAATTTTTTACCATAGGAAGCTGTGTAATAGTGTTTACAAAGTATTTACCAAATTTCACCTTTTTATCTGCAATGGCTCGGAATGAAATGTTCGTTACACAACGAAAAATAAAATTTGCAGGAAATGCCATACAAATTTTTTCATTAGCATTTATAACAGAAACATGTATCTTAATGTTCGTCATAACCATGCCAGAAACAAGTATCTTAATGTTCGTCATAACCATTAGTTTTCTCTTTTTGATATTCACGTAGCCCTTTTCTTCTAGTCTGATCTTTCTGGTGTTCCCGTTTGGCAATATCAGTTAACACTTCAGAACTAGTAATACTCATGTCGTCAGTCTTTTTTAATAGCTCTTCAGTGAAGGAATTTGTATCAGATCCTAGTCTCATAAGGGTTCTGATTTTTCTAGTATTACCACCATTGCATCCCAGACTAGCATCATATTCGTACGAGGACATTTAACAACTGCAGAAGAGTAAAATCGTACCCCTGGGCGCCTACTCTAAGTGAGGTTATTAAACCTCTAGTTTTGGTTTTGTGTTCCACCATGTGTGGATTTCTTTAAAATCGTATTAATCGCACTTTAAATGTGCTCACAGTCTCATATACTCTAGAGAGTGTAATAACTTTTACCAAACAAGGACTGTGGTACAGAATTATCAGATGGCAAAAAAAGAAAAAAATATTCTTACTAGTTTTACGTGTATCCCACGTTGAAAGAAATACCGGAATGTGGGGAAGGATGGTAAGAGGGAATGGAACGATGGGTTGCATAAAAATAGAAGAAGTTAACCACAGATTAAGGAAAAGGCGAAGAAGAGGGGAAACTGGAAAGCGTCGATTCCATACCCCTTGTCAGACAGATATACCACAGTAAAATGATTTTCAAATGGAAAATTCCGAAACTTCATTACGATTTCCCTGCACACTAAAATTAAAATTGTGTTATCCCGTTTCTGGAGCGTAAGACCACCATAAAAAGTCATCAAGCAGTGTAGTCTCACCGTCAGTGATAGTTGCTTACTTAGCACCAGTACATCCTCATTACGGAGGGCAGTCTTGTGCCCTCTAAACGATACTCTCTCGGTACAACTACCCCGTAGACAGAAAAGGCAACGACTACAGCAACATGACATCCTACTACACCTTACTGTAGCATTTGTCACTGTTTATATAACCGTAGCTAATTTCCTTAATGGCTTTAATCAAGAAATTTGGTGAATGTAATGGTTCTTTATTTACGTGACCATTACGGCACTCCAACCCCAGTTCTCGATACCAGCAATATGGTACTACTTTTCTGCGAAAGAACAGACATATTTTTGTGACAATATTCATATTTGGTTTTATTAATGTATAGGTTCTCCGATGTATAAATCTATTACAGTGATATGGTTCTTGTGTTTATTTATTTCTGTGAGACTGTCATAATCTTTGACTTATTGTAACCGTTTTGGCGCAGTCTTTGTTTCACTTTCCAGAAGCTAAGTTGTTATTTCGCTTTGTAAAAGAACAGTCGAGTCTTGTGCTTGGTTAAAGTGGAAAGTAATTATATGAAGATTGATAAAAAAACCGTTTTCTTGATGATGTGACAATTAAGAAGAATGTGAATTTTCAAGAAGATTAATAAAGATGTGGATCGTGAACACCAAGTCACAAATTATTTCTACCATACCATTTTTCTGATGTGGGATTGTTTGATCATTAAGAATTTCCTGAAAAACGCATTGATTAGGTCTTCAAATATTGATAAAATACAGATGTGGCCCTTCTAGCAGTAAGAGTGGAATCACCCTAGAATCAACAAGATGAGCTATAACAACTTTGACGAAATCTACGTGGGAATCCATTCAAGATAAGTGCCAAAATTAATGACTTTTTTACAGTGACTTCATTATTTCCATTCTGACGATACCATCCACAGTCAATAACTTTGTTGTTGCCCGATAAAGCGAACATATGCTGCGTGAGCAACGTTATTAATCTGATTTCTGACCTACTTTGCAAGTGGTGGTATTGTTAGATGGTGAACAACCATAAGAGACAGCGCCGGCCGCTGTAGTTTAGTGGTTCTAGGCGCGCAGTCCGGAACCGCGGGACTGCTACGGTCACAGGTTCGAATCCTGCCTAGGGCATGGATGTGTGTGATGTCGTTAGATTAGTTAGGTTTAAGTAGTTCTAAGTTCTATTAGACTGATGACCACAGATGTTAAGTCCCATAGTGCTCAGAGCCATTTGAACCATTTTTAGAAGAGACAGCACGTATTAGTCACTTGAGGAATACAGAATTGCATTAACTAAGCGTCGTTCGGGATAACTGCAGGATAACAGTTCAACACTTTATACAAAACTGATCTCAAAGAGCGTATTAGATGTAACAGCGTTGTTTGTCCGTGTCTCTGTACCACGATACAGAAGTTACAAAGTGAAGCCTTTCGATGATTCGCAGTGTAGCATCTGTCATTATACTTTCTTTATCATTTCTCTGACGCTAAATAGAAATAATAACAAAAAATACTTCCTGTTAATCCAGTTGGTTAGCTGCCTAAAAAAACGTTCCGGAGCAGCATGTATTCTTATAGAGAAAATCCATAGCAATGCCGAAGTTTCTATTGCATCACTTGAAAATTAAGGAATGACAAAGGAACTGAACGAGGTTTTTCATTTAGGGTTGGGGCCATACATAAAATTCTACTGGGTTGTGGACTGTGTCGCATTGTGAAATAGTATAATGGAATGTCGGCCACTGTTGTAAAGGTCGTTCATCGAGTACGCAGTTTATACTGGGGCAACGAAACTTTATCCCCATCTCGTAAACGCACCTTACTTTTGACGTGACGTCGCTATTCACAAATGTGCCAGTGGAAGAGACTGTGAACATTTCAAAATGACGAGTTGCTCACAACACATGTGACCTTGTGCGACCTTGGCGACCACATTTTGCAAGCTGAAAAGATAAATTTATGAGTAAATGGATGACATAGAAATGGAGCACTCCTTTCATCAAAAGCAACGAAAGCAGCTGATCAGCACTTCATTCTGCAGTACTGAAAGTAAAATACTGGGTTCGACATGCGGGTAACTCTTCCATCTAGCCGGATCCGGAAACAGAGTTCTACAAAGTCCACCAGTATGAGAATGCACAGAATCATACTGTTTGCGGGGAAAATAGAAAAGAACGGTTTGGTGCCATTTTTCGATGCAGAGGGCTGCTGCGAACAAAGAGCGTGACTGTATTCGACGGAAAGTTGGATACGCTTTGTGAAGAGGTCTGTAGCACAATAGTACACATACAGGGTGTTTCAAAAATGACCGGTATATTTGAAACGGCAATAAAAACTAAACGAGCAGCGATAGAAATACACCGTTTGTTGCAATATGCTTGGGACAACAGTACATTTTCAGGTGGACAAACTTTCCAAATTACAGTAGTTACAATTTTCAACAACAGATGGCGCTGCAAGTGATGTGAAAGATATAGAAGACAACGCAGTCTGTGGGTGCGCCATTCTGTACGTCGTCTTTCTGCTGTAAGCGTGTTCACAATGTGCAAGTGTGCTGTGGACAACATGGTTTATTCCTTAGAACAGAGGATTTTTCTGGTGTTGGAATTCCACCGCCTAGAACACAGTGTTGTTGCAACAAGACGAAGTTTTCAACGGAGCTTTAATGTAACCAAAGGACCTAAATGCGATACAATAAAGGATCTGTTTGAAAAATTTCAACGGACTGGAAACGTGACGGATGAACGTGCTGGAAAGGTAGGGCGACCGCGTACGGCAACCACAGAGGGCAACGCGCAGCTAGAGCAGCAGGTGATCCAACAGCGGCCTCGGGTTTCCGTTCGTCGTGCTGCAGCTGCGGTCCAAATGACGCCAACGTCCACGTATCGTCTCATGCGCCAGAGTTTACACCTCTATCCACACAAAATTCAAACGCGGCAACCCCTCAGCGCCGCTAACACTGCTGCACGAGAGACATTCGCTAACGATATAGTGCACAGGATTGATGACGGCCATATGCATGTGGGCAGCATTTGGTTTACTGACGAAGCTTATTTTTACCTGGACGGCTTCGTCAATAAACAGAACTGGCGCATATGGGGAACCGAAAAGCCCGATGTTGCAGTCCCATCGTCCCTGCATCCTCAAAAAGTACTGGTCTGGGCCGCCATTTATTCCAAAGAAATCATTCGCCCATTTTTCAGATCCGAAACGATTACTGCATCACGCTATCTGGACATTCTTCGTGAATTTGTGGCGGTACAAACTGCCTTAGACGAACACCTCGTGGTTTATGCAAGATGGTGCCCGGCCACATCGCACGGCCGACGTCTTTAATTTCCTGAATGAATATTTCGATGATCGTGTGATTGCTTTGGGCTATCCGAAACATACAGGAGGCGGCGTGGATTGGCCTCCCTATTCGCCAGACATGAACCCCTGTGACTTCTTTCTGTGGGGACACTTGAAAGATAACGTGTACCACCAGAATCCAGAAACAATTGAACAGCTGAAGCAGTACATCTCATCTGCATGCGAAGCCATTCCGCCAGACACGTTGTCAAAGGTTTCGGGTAATTTCATTCAGAGACTACGCCATATTATTGCTACGCGTTGTGGGTATGTAGAAAATATCGTACTATAGAGTTTCCCAGACCGCAGCACCATCTGTTGTTGACAATTGTAACTACTGTAATTTATAAAGTTTGTCTGCCTGAAAATGTACTGTTGTCCCAAGCATATTGCAACAAACGGTGTATTTCTATCGCTGTTCGTTTAGTTTGTATTGCCGTTTCAGATATACCGGTCATTTTTGAAACACCCTGTACTTCTACAAACATTTTCACGGATATACTTACGTCCACGTTGTATTTGTCTCAACTGAAGTTCGATCGATTTAAATTTATTAAATCATCTCACCTCTTCAGTGTACTGATGCTTCCAGAATAATACCTATCAAATGTTTCATTTATGTACCAATGGTATTAATAGGTATTGTATAAATAACTTA
The DNA here is from genome assembly GCF_023897955.1 of Schistocerca gregaria. NCBI lineage: Eukaryota > Metazoa > Arthropoda > Insecta > Orthoptera > Acrididae > Schistocerca > Schistocerca gregaria. Next base: position 144,768,438 of record NC_064925.1, read on the forward strand.
TAATACGGGTACTGTTTCCACTACTCCTAAAATGCGTTTTCTTATCGCAATATACGTTCCAGTTTGTTCAGTTAAGAACATCGACAGTGCTACGTTTTATTCTTGTACTATTTGCTTCCATTGGGGACGATGTGTCTACAAACATGTAGTAACAAAATTCGTGAGATAGGAATATCCAGATTAGATTAGATTTCTTTTTCGTTCCATAGATCCTTGCTTAGGAGATCCTCGTGGATGTGGAACATGACAATATTTTTTTTAAGCTGAAATAACAACACTAATAGTACGAATGTATACAATATATCATTTTTTTCTGTTAAGAAATTCATCAGTGGAGTAGAAGGAGTTGGCCACTAGTCATTCTTTCAGGATCCTTTTAAACTGACCTTTATTAGTAACTACATTTTTTATGTTTGCTAGCAAATTATTGAAGATGAGTGTTCCTGTGTGGTGGACCCCTTTTTGAACTAAAGTAAGTGCTTTTAAGTCCTTGTTGAGATCATTTTTGTTCCTGGTATTGTATGTATGAACTGAGCTGTTTGTTGGAAAAAGAGATATATTATTTAGCACAAATTTCATTAAGGAGTAAATATACTGAGAGGCAGTACTTAGTGTACCCAGTTCTTTCAAGAGGTCTCTACTGGACGTCCGTGAATTTACTCCACAAATAATTCGCATTACACGCTTTTGTGCACAGAAAACTTTTGTTTGACTTGAAGTGTTACCCCAAAATATTATACCATATGACCATCCACGTATACAGATGCCGGAAGTATGCCATACATGATGTATAAAAGGGCAGTGTACTGGTGGTGCTGTCATCTGTACTCAGGTGATTCATGTGAAAGGCAAGAACTGTGAAATGTTAGTTGGAGCTAGATGAATGGAACATTCAGTTTCGAATGTATTGAGGACTTCAGTATTCCGAGATCCACGTAGTGTACCGTGTGCCGAGAATCCCAAATGTCAGCCATTACCTCTGTGTCGTGTGTGGTTTGACTGCGTCTTGTACAATTTCAGCAAGATTTCAGTAAAACTAGTTACTTATTATTAATGTAACATGAGGTTTTTTTAATCACTGCTTTTCCCAGATAATGATCCTTATTTTGTTAAAGAAATCTCCACCTGGGAACGTGTAGCATTGTTGTCTGTCAAGTTCACGCACAAAAATAATCATATTTAACCAGCAAACAAGTTAAATGTGTGATAGGTAATCTGCACTAAAAAGGAGTAATGATTTTTAGTAATTTTCAGTGCTGTTGTATAATACTCTCTTAGTTGCACATCGTTTATCGAATTTAACGCTACTGTTATGCGATGTGGCAACACTTTTCATAAGAAAAAAAACCCTGTTTTGTCACACAATACCACACGCACAAACCACTTATGTACTTTTTCCTGTCAAAATATTTCATAAAAATTGTTACTAAATAACCGGGCTCCGTACATCAGCAGGTACGAATTTATATCACGTAAGATGCTGTTTGCAGTCACAGAAGTTCACTGTGTTCACAGTCTAACTGGAATTTATTACCTCAGATTGGGTTCTGGGCCACCAATACACAATTGTTATCGCAATTATGACCACCAACATTTATGTCTGTATAAAAAATAAGTTTAAAACTGCCGCTGAAATATTTCACTAGAATGGTGGCTAGCATAAGACAGCTGCTGCAATATTTCACTAAAATGGCGGCTAACATAAGACAATCACTTATCGATTCTGCTTCAGGCCCTGTTTTACTACTAACAAATAATATATATTAAATATTTTTGTACCTTCACTATATGCATTAACATATGAAAACATTTCTCAATTTTAATCGCTTATTATTCAGCATTTAGTAATAAACCGCGCAGTAGATCAATAGCGCAAATGGCTGCGCTGTTTTGTAGATGAGCAGAAACCTGAACATTAATATGGGACGATAATTACAATGAAATATAACTCCAAACAAAGATGATTCATTTCTATGAAACATACCTCTGTTTTCCAAAATATTAAAGTAGCAACATAATACAGTTTTTTACAGACCTCTGTGTTACGAGACATCAATCACATCCTCTCAGCACAGCAGTCCGAACAAGAAGAATTTTTCAAGAAGAATCATAGGTATCAACACATTGAGATTTTCATTTTCTTTTTCCATGTGTATTTTCTGAGATATATATTTTACAAAATACTAAATTATGTCATTGAAAATAATTATTTATTATTTTATTAACCATGAAGTCAATTTTATTAACATCACGAGAATATGATTAATGTCTATTCACGTTCCACACACAATGTTGTGAATATTATTCTGAATAAAATATAGGCGAGGCTATTACACTTCCCACCACGGACAACGCAGTGGCCGACGAACTTCACTTAACGACCGAGAGCAGCGTCGTCTGCGTAGAGTTGTCAGTGCTAACGAACAAGCAACACTGCATGAAATAACCGCAGAAATATATATGGATCGTAGGAAGAACGTATCCGTTAGAAAAGTGCGGCAAAATTTAGCGTTAGTGTGCTATGGTAGCAGACAACAGACGCGAGTGCTTTTGCTGACAGCACGATATCGCCTGTAACAATTGTTCAGGTCTCGTGCCCATATCGGTTGGACAGTAGATAACCGGAAACCGTTGCATGGTCAGATGAACCCTGATTTCAGTTGGTAAGAGCTGATGGTAGGGTTCGAGTGAGCTGCAGATCCCACGAAACCATGCACCAAAGTTGTCAACAACGCACTGGGCAAGCTGGTGGTGGTTCCATAATGGTTTTGGATGTGATTAAATCGTTTGGACTGGGTCTTTGGTGCAGCTGAACGGGTGATTAATTGGAAATGTCTACTTGGAGATCATTTGCAGCCAGTCATGGAATTCATTTGTCCAAACAAGTATGGAATTTTTTGTGAATGACAATGCGCCATGTCATCAGTTTGAAGGACGTTTTGGAAGTGTCGAGCGAATGATTCGGCCTGACAGATCACCTAACATGATCCCATCAAAGATTTATGGGACAAAATGGAGTGGTCAGTACGTGCGCAGAATCTGGCACCGACTACAGTTGTGGATGGGTATAGAAGCAGCGTGGCTCCATAATTCCACAGGGGACTTTTCAACGACTTGTCGGGTCTATGCCGTATCAATTTTTTCCACTGTGTCGGTCAAAATAGGGCCCGACACGATATTAGGAGATATCCCATGACTTTCGTTACCTCAGTGTACATACACTGCCTCACGAAGAAGTGAAGCACTCAGAAGAACAGGAGGAAACTAACTTCAGGGGTTCAGAGGGCATTTGACGTTAACAACTGATCACAAAATCAGGTCATATTTCCAAAGAGCTTGGCAATATAGGCCCATTTATCAGTGTGTTTCACACTCTATAGCACTGATGCGTTTGGGAAGATTGTCTTATGGCCATTGTGTCTTGATGGTCCACAACTGCTTCCATTCGTCCTCGGTATTACGAATGCTGGCACTATTACAAACATGATATCTGGGTTGATACCAAATACTTTCTATCGTGGACAGATCAGTGTGTTTCGATGGCTACAAGACTACCTCAGTATAACCCAGTTAATAGAGACAAGCACCATATGTGGATGAGTGTTGTCCTTCCGAAAATCAGTACCACAGGTGAGCCGTGGCGACTGGCGGTAGGGTGTTCTACTTGCATCACTGATATTGCTATTCGGCTGTCGTGCTATCTTTGGCTGCTCCCCCCCCCCCCCCCCCCCCCCGCCCCCTAGCGGGTTTTCCGGGTGAACGTGCCTCGAGAGTCTCCGGTCGGCGTTCAACGAGCCAGCTTGTGTTGAAAACAAGCCGGCGTTCCTAACCGTGGTGCATGGGCCTCGCCGTGTTCGCCGGCCTTGCCTTTTGTCGCCCCGTATGTACGGTGCCAATCATTGGGCGCCTTGACGTGCAAAATTGTGGTTGGTTCGTCGTCTCACGCTGAACAGCTTCCCAGCTCGTAATTTCCAAGCTCCAAGTTACTTATATTCTGTGTTTAACTAAGAACATTGTTGAAACTTATTGTGGCATGGGTAGCCGCCGGAGATGGTTCTCAACTTGGTTCCACAGTGGCTACTTTAAGGATGCTGATGTTCCTCATTTCGTTTCTCATCATCTGTGAAGCCTGTGTTTTAAGTGGTTTTCATGCAAGTTTTGACTTGTTTTAGGACACTGACCGCTTGGGGACTGGTTGCCGTTGTGTACGCGCCCTGCAGCCGTAGACTTAATGGTTTAATAATTTGTGACGGCAAGATTTGGTAGGTTTATTTAATGTTGAAAGTGCCTTAAAGCAACTGGAAGTGATGTCTAAGTTTCCTGCTAATTTACTGGGAGACGGGTAATGTTAGGGTATTGCTCCACAAGAATTTGGGGGTATGCTTATAATATATTCCAGTGTGGCTGTGATTTGACCTTGTTTTCATTGGAATCTATTTGTGCTGCAGGCCATTTGTTAAGTCAGCTCGTTTCCTGGCGTCGGTGGAGTTACAGTGTGGCTGTGGTTTGACCTTGTTTTCATTGGAATCTGTTTGCGCTGCAGACCATTTGTTAAGTCAGCTCGTTTCCTGGTGTCGGTGCGATTATGCATTCTTGTCTGGACCGCTCACTGTGAGGCCGGTCGGACTATACACTAATATATACCGCCTGCTAGTGAGCCTGTGCACAAGCCGTGAGGAGTGAACGCTCGTATTGCCTGCCGAACGTAGCGTCATTGCTTCCAAATACTGCTGTGGGCCTTAACGCTGTTCTCTAAAATTAAGTGAGACCACTTTGTTAATATTAGCGGTTCTGTAAGTTATTTTACTGGTTGAGTTGTTACTAGTCATACTCATTTAACACTTATGTTAATCATTTGTGTATCTTTAATGAATGTGCAACGTGTTATTTTTCCTGTGTACCAGTTTTGCGACCTTGGTTGGCCCACTTTGCATTTTTAGTATAATCATGTTTCACTGTGGACCTTTACGTGAGCAGTTCAGTTATATTAAGCTTTAAGATCTTTGTTGTTTTTTTTAATGAAGTTGTGATATTTTGTGGCTGGGTAACTTTGGGTGGAAAGTGTATAGTGTTACTACTCTTTTGAAATATGGTTAAAGAAGAACGATTGTTTATGATTGATTATTCACCATGCCTACTATCTATGATTTTAGTTGCGGAGGCAAAATATGCTCTTATTCTGGTTTATGTAATTCAATTAAAGTGAAGATTTGTATATTGCATCAGGAAGAGGGCAAATGTCCCAATTGAAGTCTCTTAATAAAGTCTGTTTTCAGTCAAATCAAAACTGTAAAACAATCACAAGCTTGTCCATCACCAGTGATCCCGAGCTTCCCATTTCCTTTAAATAACTGTGGTGAGATTGTAATTCTTGGTTTTCTAAAGAATTGATCAGAATCACGGTTCAACAGGACTGGCGCATGAAAAGTAGCACATGAGAAAGCAGAATGTCCTCGAGGTACCACAGAACCGTCAGAGTTCCCTAGCCACTGCTATCCGATGATGGTATCCAGGTTAATGCAGAACCGTACTTCATCGCTGAACACAGTGCGGTATCTTTCATCAGCAGTCCTTGCTTGGAGGTCACAGAATCTCTCGAAACGCAACCGTTCGAGTTGTTTTAACGGCAGTCCACTCCTACACCAACAATTCCCTGCTCTGGCTGCTGCTAGTCTTCTACCAATGGTGCAGGGTGACACAGAACATTGCAAGGCATCTATTACTTGTTTTCGTTTGACAGGTTGCGATGTGCCTGGTGCACAATGCATTGCTCTTCCCGTGTAGTGGAGAGACATGGTCAACAGGAACGATGACGAAGGGTATGACTGGCCTGACATTCGTAGGCAACATCAGACCACTATCACATCTGAATGCTCCACAAATCTGGATACTGAACTAATCGACCTCATTACCATATGAAGACCAACAAAGAGGCCCCATTCAAGCTCTTTCAGATGCTAATAACGCAATCACATTGTATTCTGTACCTTATATACTCTACCAGATCTGTTAACAACAATGTATCTCATGACTTTGAGATGGAAGAGCTTATTCCATCTCATTATAATTAGCTTGTTCCGTCGCATTATATTGAATACTATAGATGTTTGAGATCCTTTCATCATTTTTCTAAATTTAAGAAATGTTATAACTCGAGTGAAGAAATGGACTACTTGTTTATTTAATTCATAGTTACATACATGTATTCCTTTCCTTAACCCCTCAACGTTGCCTTGGTGTAATTAACTTTGAGTTTGTATTAAGAGTTCGTCTGCTGGTAGTGAGAAGGCAGAGATGTGGTCACTCTGTAGATTGGTCAGTGCCAACATAAATTTGGGGTAAAGGCAGCGATGTTGCACCTATTTGCCAGGGGTAGTTCGGCCTTGGTAACAGCCCCCCCCCCCCCCCCCTATCCTCGGCTGAGGAGAACGTCCGGTGAGGGCCGCCATGACAGGGTCACTCATTGGAAGCTGTTGAAGTGAGCGGACAGAACCGAGGGTGACCTCCGTCTTTACCGCCAAATTCTTTGTGTGATGATCTATAATTTGTCATATTGTTATTAATTCCCTCTTTTCAGGATGGAAGTAGTTAGCAAGTCGTTAAGACTATTAATTTTTGAGAGATTTTTCATGTAAGAAATTATAATTTTCAGTTAGGGTTTCTTTCCCAGTGGGGAGAATAGGGGGCTCATGTTATCCATTTGCTGTAATGCAATCAGTTAGTGCCTTCAGCACATGAGAACAGCAAAAGTATCAAAAATCATAATGTTCCGCTTTTAAGAGTAGCGTTTTGCAATTTTAAATTTCTTACTGGTCTTGCTAATGTAACACGAGGTCTCACCTGCCTAGTTAGGTTATCACGTGGTCATAACTGCTGACGAGAAATTTGGACGATGATTCCATGTGAAACCTGGTACGATATGCATGTGTTTGGTGTTCGTTACTTAAGGCTCGAAGCGTGTGACGTAATTTTTGGCAAATTCATAAATTTTCGTGTGCGGATGTCTTGATTCATAATCAACACCATTTTCATGCAGCAAGGCTCCACGTCCAAACTCTATTGCCAAGCATGAATCCGGAACTGCGGGGTCTGCATTAATTTTAAGGGGTGGCTGGATCGCTGGATGCCCTTCCTGTCACCAACTCGGACCCCCCCCCCCCCCCCCCCACTGGGAAGGATAAGGATGTAGTGTAATCCATGGAATAGTGCGAATGTGTTCAGATGTCTGCGAGACCCTTGTAAATGTGGCAGAACGTGGGGACCAGACCGGTATTCTCCTAGCAGGATGTGGAAAACCACCTAAAAACCACATCCAGGCTGGCCAGCACACCGGCCCTCGTCGTTAACTCGCCAGGCGGATTCGATACGGGGCCAGCGCACCTACTCGAGTCCAGGAAGCAGCGCGTTAGCGCTCTCGGCTACCCTGGGTGGTCCCACGTCCTAACTAATTGGTAAGTAATAGGTTGTGCATCTGAATAATTATATAGATTGAAAACAAGACTGAACAATGGGATGAGTACAGGAAGTTGGCCGTTGATTTCGATCACCCACATGGTGTCGAACTGCACCGCCAGTGAGCTACCAGTTCGTTCTTGAAAATAGTTAAGGTGATGATGCTTGCGTGTGCGGTAAATTGTTAATCAGCGTGTGCCAATTTTTAAAGAAATTCTTTTTCTTTGTGTATATGAGAGATATTTGTGTCTGCTTTTTCGCCCGTTTTCCCGCCAACAATCTTGACTAAGGGATCGGTGCTGAGAAGTAATGGAGAAAGTAATCATTGAGGAAGGGAAGCGCGGTTCATTAATTCATAACGATTCGGTCCAGGTAACAACATGGGGTGCGAATTTCAATCACTGTCCAAGCAGACGGTCTACAGATGGAGCAACGTAGATCCGTCCCCTTTCCCAGAGCACAGTATTAAAAACGAGACCAGTTTTCTGATAGTATAAGCACTTTTAGGGCAAGAGAGTGCTGAATAGATTTCTGATAATATGGGCACCTTCAGTGCTAAATAAGAATTTATGCGTCTTTTCTTTGTTAACTGAAATTGTGAGTTTACTCAAGTAGTGAGTAAAAGATATGATTATAACATTTGTAAAACTTCTGGGTAAATAATAAAAAATTCATAAAAATTTAATTTCATGGATTCAGTGACTGATCATAACACCACCCATCCTGTGTATAGAACAATGTTAATACTGAATTGTAATCATGATAATCTGGTGGGAATGAAAATTAACAAGGATAAAGAAGATATATCATGTTAGAGCGTGGTAATTAGTTACTTGCCCATTTGGTTGCTTGAGCCAAACCCCGCGTCATCCGTTGCGAAATATTTATGTGAAAATTACCTAATCAATCAAATAATAACTTCGGGCCGGTCCGCTTTCAATGAATCCTTCCGAGCTTGAAGCAAGAGGGTAAGCAGCGTCCATAGAAGATGCCTTGGCACACAAGCAACCGACACACTCCAACACAGATTGGGAGAGAAAGAGAAAAGATCACAACAGAGAAGGTAACCGTTCAGCCTCTTCGTCTACATGACATCAAACCCTAATCTTTCTTCATTTTTTGGTAAAAATTCCAAACATGAGCGACACAATTGAACACTGGTGGGAATCTTAAAAGTCATAGAGAACTGCAGTTCTAACCATTTACGTACCCGCCGAAATTATGTACGTGTGCGAAATTCCATTGATATCTGACTGTACCTTCTGGCTACTTCATTTTCTTGTCAGGCAGTGCACATGTCAACACCGCTATAGTTAAGAAACCAGCCTATCAGGACCCATACTTACCTGCAAGCTAAGTCCTACCCCTATCCATGATAATATAATTCGTCATTACATACGCTGATCAAGATGGTTCACCGAATCTGCGTTGTTGACAAAGTAATATCTATACTACAGTTTCTGAGTGCCACTGTCAGAGATAACGTATATAGCAAAGAAATCATCAAAGAACCGTATTGCAGAAAAGAAGTCTTTACATACAATCATAAATAAATGGAGTCTGACAGTGTGAGGTTAATTTCTCACCAAATTATCTAACCTATCAGAGCATTCATTTATTCGTCTTTTCACACATCGTGTCTTATCAATCCCACCATGAAGGAGAGCCATCGGTAATGTGGAATAAGTCTGTGTACAAGTTAACAGCATACTTGCTGGCCACGTCTGTTTATATATGAATGTTTTGAGAAAAACACCAACTTTGAGAAAAAGCCACTCGCTTCCTTCTACACTACTCAGCTGGTGTTACTATCTAAGACTTCAATCGAAGCATGTTAACTTCACACAGAACACTATTAGCAGTCTAAATATTGGCAGAGTCAAGATCTATCTGATACAAGTATTGACAGAATCTAACTTCCTGACTCCAAGTGGTCAGATACATTGTAGAATGACTAGCGAATGAGGTACATAATGACTCAGTGTTCAAAAATTTTTGATTTTCATTATACTGCTTGATCTCTAGAGGCTACCTCTTGTAGAGTTTTGCACCACAATATGAAAAATTCCACTTTGAACCGTAGAGATGTACTCATTGCCGGCATGCAAATAATTTACATTTCTAGAATTTTAATGTGAACTGCCGAGTTCATTCTTAATTCTCTCTTGTTATTAAACAAACGTATCGTTTGGGGTATCTGTGCTGGAAAATAAGTTGAATGTTGTCTTATGGTTTGGAAAATTCCATAAGTTATGTTTAGTATCTACTACTGCGAGCACTGTCACATCTGCGCCCACTGACCGATTTTCTCCATACTAACTGTTACATCTCCGACGCCAGGCTAATTTGTGTAAGCTTTGTGAGGTGAGAGTGGCCTATGCCAATGAAAACAGAGGGTGCTGATATGCGACATGGCTTGCAAGTTTTGCAGGAAGACCGAGCGTTCTTCTTCAACTGTTTTCCACTTCCGCAGTTCTGGAATGAAGGTGTACTTTTGTTTGTTTGTGTGTGTGTGTGTGTGTGTGTGTGTGTGTGTGTGTGTGTGTGTCATATGGTGTGCTTTTGAGTGAGCCTGCGTGGAATTATACTGAGAAAGATGGAAAGAGATATCTGAAAACTGCTTGTGTTTTTGTATTCATGAAGAGGTACCGAGAGCTGCACATAACATTCTTCTGTACATCGACTTCAGAATACAAGTTAACGTGGGTCTTTATTTTATGACTTGGCGAGTCTTATTGGAATAGTAATATCCCATGAGTACTAAAGCAGGATTAATAACAGAGTTGAATCACGTTCAATGTGGGGCAGGTTCTGTTCTGTTTACGTACTGTGTTGGTCGTTATCGAGTTTAGTGAATCGTTTTTCATTCACCAGAATGTTTTTTTTAATTTATTGAATACATGAAAATTCTTCTTTGTATGACACTAGTGTGTTTGCCAAGTGGTTAATATAGTATCAATCATAATGTTCTGTGCAAAAATACTTCCCTTCAGTGAGAGATAATTATCGTAAATTCACAGAAAGTCTTACTTCTTTATTTCTATTTCGTGCCATTCTTAGGTTTGATTAAATAAAATATAATTTTTAAATAAGGTATTATTGAGTAACCATTAAGCTTTGCACTAATAACTTGCATAGGTATAAAAATTGATAATATTTTATGTCTTCAGATTACTCATCATATCGAATACAACAATATTTAACGCGGTACAAACTGTATCGCCATCGGGAGGCTCTCTATTGCGTTAGTAATCCGTCTTCAGATCAATAAGGTAAACACACCTCGTGAATTCCAGACTAGCGGTTGTTTGCCGTATTGATAAAATGTCTGGTGGGAATGAAGCATTGCCAGTTCAAAGTATCAAGTGTACCGGAGTGTAATTGAAGCAGTTGTATGTTACATGCCTACTAGGTGTAATCCAGTTTATGCTTACGGGATTCAATGTTAGATTTAGTGATGAGAAATTTCTTCAGTTGGTCATAGTAAATCATTCCAGCCGCGAAAGAATATCTATCGCGTTAAGTATTAGTGTCTGTATTGAAAGACAACTGAAGGGCTGTCTGACGACGTAAAGATACTATCTTTTCGGCTTTAGTCGCTTAGTGTGGAGGGTGTCTTCAAACAGGGAAGATTTATGTGAAATTCATGACCATGTCTGCAAGCAAAAGATACTTTTACAATGTGTCAGAATCCCTTAGACCCTAAACAGGATTCTGCAAGACTTTTGGCATTCACCTTAACACAAGTCTCTGTATAACAGACATGTTATTCCAGCTGAGATGCACTACCCCAGGAGATTATCCCATAGGATTGAATTGAGTGCAAGTGTTCAAAGTGTATAAGCGAACTTTTCTCCTGGCCAGCATAGTGAGAGATATTTCTGAGTGCGAAGCAGGCAGAACTGAGATTTTTGGCTAACTTACCCACATTATGATGTTACTTTAGTTTTTTATCCATCTAGATTTCACATGTTGATCGTCATCCACCATATGGATCTCTACTTTTGGTATCTCTGAGTATTTCTGTTTGCTTTCATGGTTAATGTTTGTCAGTCTTTGGCACGGACGTGTTTGGATCTTTCATCATTATACTTGTGTCATCAGCAAACACTGCTGTTTTTGACGAGTCCTCCAGTCCCCCCAGTAAATTCACTAGGCAGACCAGAAGAATGGGCCAAGCACCGAACCTTATGGCACACCACAGTTAATATTTCTTCACCCATAATTTAATATTATTTCAGTTGTATCATTTGCTTTATATTAACATGTGACTGCATTCGTGCAAAGTGAAGACATTTAATGCCATGACGTTTCAGTATCCCTAGCAGAATCTTATGATCAACATGGTCAAAGCTTTTCGCACAACCACAGAAATTGTCAACAGAGTAATTTTTGTTGTTCAGTTTGCCTAGAACTACGTTTGTCAGGTCAGATATTACATTCCCAATATATATAATGTAACAGAAACCAAACTGAGTTGTTTTTGAAAGGTTACATGAAGAATTACAGATCACTATTCTGTTGTACGTGCTATTCTCAAGAACTTCTGGATACATTTGAAAAAGATTCTTCGATCTGTAATTGGAGGTCAGTTGCTTTACTGCACTTTTCTACATTGATGTTATTATTAAATACTTCAGTCTTTCAATAAATACTTATCTGCGGATTACAAACTCAACGCTGACATTACTATGACAATAGTAAATTTTAGCATTTCGACTGGCTGTCCGGGGTGGCCGAGTAGTTCTAGGTGATACAGTCTGGAACCGCGCGACCGCTACGGTCGCAAGTTCGAATCCTGCCTCGGGCATGGATGTGTGTGATGTCCTTAGGTTAATTAGGTTTAAGTAGTTTAAGTTCTAAGGAACTGACGACCTCAGAAGTGAAGTCCCATAGTGTTCAGAGCATTTCGACTTGCATACCAACATGGCCAGAAGAGTTACTACTTCTCAGTCACCAAATGATTTTTGTGCGCTCTCTAACAGAAGAGTTGGCAAAGCTAGTGTCTAGAGCAAAGCTCAATTGTGGTCCACCAAAGATATCGTAGATATGCATTACGCCATCTCAGGGCTGCAGAACTGGAATGCTGTAAGTCCAGAAATGTGATAGTGAGGAAATGAGCCTTTTTGAAAGTGTTAAATTAAAATTCTGTGTAATGGAAGATATATTTTATTTAAACTGTCGTACACACAATGAATCAACAGCCCAGTCGGTAAAGAAATTACTGCACTAGTATGTACACATTATTTTGTAAACTGAAAAATATGAAATACCCTGGCCTTACAATGATCCTGAACTGAAGATGAAAACTATAACATAAACTTTGAAATACATAAAGTGAAAAAAAAAGGCAGCTAACATAACAAGCTACTCATCATAAATTGATTCATCACAATGCTGAGATGTTCCATCTTCTACACAAACAAGGTATACATGCTTGTTTTCCCTGTTCGTGTGTTTACAATCAGAGGCAAGTTTTCAAAGAAAGCAGGCTAGTTTCCGAAATGAATGACAATCAAGACAGCGCTTTTTTTTTGAGCTGGTACTTGCCTTCTTTTGGTATACAGTCTGTCCTGATCGATAAGGGCGAGAGTACTCAACTGACGACCATGCTCTTCCTTTAGATTTACCGAATAGAGTTCAATGTCACAGTCACGTGTCTCTTCAAACGTAGTGGTAAATGGCGCCTCTATCGAAATCGCAAAAATTAAATCTTGAATCTTTTGAAATATTTTTCGTTAACTGTGTTTCTTCATTATTTTATATAATTTTGAAGGGCTACTGTTGACAAAACATTAATTGCTGCATCACGTCCACTTGGAACGGATTTGTGTGAGCCGCTGTCACTACGTCCACCGAAATATCAGAGGAATATATCTGACGTTGCACGTGCGCCTTCTTGCCTATTGAACTAAAATCTCAGTCATGTGGATGATACTACACCCATATTGAAGAAACTTTTGATCAATAACTTATGCTGTGTTTTGAGGACAGGTAAAGTACTTCAGTCGGTTAGAGCCATTGTTTTGTTTCTTTTCTGTCCTCTACACAATTTAGAATGCAAAATAATTTTTTTACGGGTCTTCACTGCACATCCTGCCAATTCATGAGAACCTGTATCCGCTTCAGTTATCCCCCACATGAACACGTGCCCGTTCTTAGTTTTAAACGAATAAAATTCAAAATTGGATACATAGATATTTCTCTTACAATACTGTTGATTATGGAAACAAGCATGGATGTTTTTGAAAGTCATCAGTTTTAGACTGGTCTGACTCCGCCCACCACGACTTCCTCCTCTGTGTCAACCTTATCATCATCTCAGAGTAACACTTGCAATTTATACGTCCAAAATATTAGTTGCTGATGCGTTGTAGTCGCTCTCTTCCTCTACAGTTGTTTGCCCTACCCAGCTCTCTCTAGTACCATGGGGGTATTAAGAGATGTCCTATCATAATGTTCATTCTTCTTACCAGCGCCTTTCATAAAATACTTTCCTCGCCGTTCCTGCGGAGAACCTGCTCATTCATTATCTTTCCAGTCCACCTCGTTTTCAATATCCTTCTGCAGCACCACATCTCAAACGCTTATCTTCTCTTGTGTTCACGTTTTTCAGCAGTCCATGTTTGACGCCATACAATTATGTGCTCCACAAGCACATTCTCACAAATTTCTCCCTCAAATTCAGGCGTATGTTTGATACTAGTAGACTTCTCGTGGCCGGGAAAGCCCTTTTAGTCAGTAATTGTTTGCATTTTATGGCTTCGTTGCTCCGTACATCATTGGTTATTTTGCTTCTTAGGTAGCAGAATTCCTTAACTTCGTCCACATCGTGATCCTGATACGTGATGTAAAGTTTCTCGCTGTTCTCATTTCTACTACTTCACATTATTTTCGTCTTTCTTCACCATACTCTGAATCCATATTCAGTAGTCACTAGACTGTTCATTTCATTTCACCGACCCTGTAATTCTTCATTTTCACTCAGGAAAGCAATGCCATCAGCGAATCATATCATTGATATATTTGCAACCTCAACTTCAATCTCACTCTTGAACGTTCCTTTTATTTTCGTGTTTGCTTCTTCGATTTATAGGTTGAACGGTAGGAACGAAAGTTAGATCCTTGTCGTACAACCTTTTTAAGCCGAGCACTTCTTTGATGGTCTTCGACTCTTAGCCGGCCGGAGTGGCCGTGCGGTTCTGGGCGCTACAGTCTGGAACCGAGCGACTGCTACGGTCGCAGGTTCGAATCCTGCCTCGGCATGGATGTGTGTGATGTCCTTAGGTTAGTTAGGTTTAATTAGTTCTAAGTTCTAGGGGACTGATGACCTACGATGTTAAGTCCCATAGTGCTCAGAGCCATTTGAACCATTTTTCGACTCTTATTATTCTCTCTTGTCTCTTGTACATGTTGTACATTACCCGTCACTTCCTCCAGATTACCATTATTTTGTTCAGAATTTCGAATATCTTGCACCATTTTCAATAGTTGAACGCTTCATCCTGATCGACAATTCCTGTGAAGGCGTTTTGATTTTTTGTTGGTCTTTCTTCCATTCAACCTCAACGTCAGAACTGCATCTCAGGTGCCTATACATTTCCTAAAGCCAAACTGTTTGTCATTTAACAGATCATCAATTTTATTTTCCATTCCTGTGTTTATTATTCTTACAGGTACTCGGATTATTGACCTGTTATGCTGATTGTAAGATATTTCTCGTGTCGGGTCTTGCTATATTCTGAATTTTGTGAATGACGCTTTTCAGAAAGTCTGATGGTCTATCGCGAGCCTCATACAGTCCCCAAACCAACGTGAATAGTGGGTTTGCTGTCACATCTCCCAAAGGTTTTATGAATTCTTATGCAATCTTATCTATCTCTGCCTTATTCGGTATACAGTCTTCTAAATTCTGATTCTAATACTGGATACCCTATCTATTTCGTATCAATCTTCTACCACGTTGTTAGACACGTCCTCTCCCTCATAGAAGCCTTCAATGTACTTTTTCCTACCATCCTCTTTCTCCTCTACATTGAACAGTGTAACTCCCAATGTACTTTTAATGTTACCGCCCTTGCTTTTAATTTCAGTGAAGGTCGTTTTGAACTGCATCTACCGCAGTGTTGGGACTAAGTAGAGTGTACAAGAGGACAAATAAAAGAACAGATAAAAATTCATCGTATAGTGGTATTCTGAAATTTAAGTGCAACTGGAATTTTTTTCCAGGATTCCTTGGGATAATACGAGTAAATGCCGTAACTGAACACTGTGGGGCTACTCCAAAAGTGAGATGCGTGTATCGGCGAGCGTAAATCCTGAATATGGATACATTCAGCAGTCACCGCCTGAGCAGGCATTTTGCTTATAAATCGTCAATATAAATCTTAAAGATGATTCTGAGGAGAAGAAAATGTATGTCTGCAATGTCTGTTTGATTCTGATAGGAAAAATTATCTGAAAAGCTTATTCGGATCCTACAATTTGATCGCAGTAATTAAATTTCCTATACGGATGCATAAAAACATTGGGACCCTAACTGACAATGTTTTCTTTCAAACAGCTCAGTGCAAGAATATAACTTTATACACATTACCATATGCTGATTCTGTTCATGACGCACAGTTAGGATGAATAATTTAGTACCTAACAATACAGACACTCCTCAGTGGAAATCAGTTAGAATAATTAATGACTCCAGAACAAACTACTTAAAGAAAAATTTACAACAGATGACCTGGGATGAAAATTATAATGAATCAAATTCTGACATGTAATTTAAACTATTTATTAATAAATTCATATCACAATTAGAAAACAACTTTCCACAGAGGCTAATCAGAAGGGACATATAAAAAACCATGGAACACTAGATGGATTAAAGAAGCATGTGAAACGAAAAGGGAGATGTATCTATTGGCAAAACATGTAAAGATACTGCAATTCCTGCAGATTACAAACACTACTCAGAATTACTATAAAAAACTATTAATAAATCACGGAACGTGGGCATTATTTAAGAAATCTGTAATTTCGACGTCTTAGAGCCATATGCTGTATAGTGAAACAAGAGACTGGATAACAGGCTAAAGAACAGGATAACATCACTATTAAATAAAACGAAAGGCCTACGAAAGATCAGTCATGGGAAAGAAGATATGTTTACCAATTATTTCCTAAATGTAGTAGAAAATATACGGAAAAACAGTTAAATAGTAAAATCGCAGTGGTATGTTGAAAAAGCTACTCTAATAAAATTCGACCATATGAATGTATTATCAACTTCTGGAGTTAAGTCACATATATATTTTCTCAAAAAGAATAGCTCATCTCGATTCATCCAACATAGTACAAAACATATGGTTCTATAAAATAAGCCCATGTGATGTGAGGTATGTAATACATAATTGACTCAAAGCATTTTTTTAGAGAGATTGAAACATGCCGTTGTTAAACCCTCTGTCACGAAGGTGATAGAAAACCTGTCAAAACTACCCACCTGTTTCACTACTTATACCATTTGCTAAAAATTTTGGAAAGGTGACATATTCTAGAATAGCTTCTCATCAGAGCAACAACAACATCATAAGTAACCCATGGTCTCGAGATTGTCGTTTACATGTTCACTTACCAAATTTTATTAGAAAAATAACAAATCAGCTGTGGTTGGAGTTTGTTGCGAGCTACTTCTGACTATGAAACTTCCTGGCAGATTAAAACTGTGTGCCCCACCGAGACTCGAACTCGGGATGGAGCGAAACTCTCATTGTGGAAACATCCCCCAGGCTGTGGCTAAGCCATGTCTCCGCTATATTCTTTCAGGAGTGCTAGTTCTGCAAGGTTTGCAGGAGACCTTCTGTAAAAGTTTGGAAGGTAGGAGACGAGGTACTGGCAGAAGTAAAGCTCTGAGTACAGGGCGTGAGTCGTGCTTCGGTAGCTCAGATGGTAGAGCACTTGCCCGCGAAAGGCAAAGGTCCCGAGTTCGAGTCTCGGTCGGGCACACAGTTTTAATCTGCCAGGAAGTTTCATATCAGCGCCCACTCCGCTGCAGAGTGAAAGTCTCATTCTGGAAACTTCTGATTATGTCAGTAACAGTATTGTCCTAGATACATTGAGATTATATGCAGTTGATGGTAAGGCCAACCAATGTACACTCCTGGAAATTGAAATAAGAACACCTTGAATTCATTGTCCCAGGAAGGGGAAACTTTATTGACACATTCCTGGGGTCAGATACATCACATGATCACACTGACAGAACCACAGGCACATAGACACAGGCAACAGAGCATGCACAATGTCGGCACTAGTACAGTGTATATCCACCTTTCGCAGCAATGCAGGCTGCTATTCTCCCATGGAGACGATCGTAGAGATGCTGGATGTAGTCCTGTGGAACGGCTTGCCATGCCATTTCCACCTGGCGCCTCAGTTGGACCAGCGTTCGTGCTGGACGTGCAGACCGCGTGAGACGACGCTTCATCCAGTCCCAAACATGCTCAATGGGGGACAGATCTGGAGATCTTGCTGGCCAGGGTAGTTGACTTACACCTTCTAGAGCACGTTGGGTGGCACGAGATACATGCGGACGTGCATTGTCCTGTTGGAACAGCAAGTTCCCTTGCCGGTCTAGGAATGGTAGAACGATGGATCCGATGACGGTTTGAATGTACCGTGCACTATTCAGTGTCCCCTCGACGATCACCAGAGGTGTACGGCCAGTGTAGGAGATCGCTCCCCACACCATGATGCCGTATGTTGGCCCTGTGTGCCTCGGTCGTATGCAGTCCTGATTGTGGCGCTCACCTGCACGGCGCCAAACACGCATACGACCATCATTGGCACCAAGGCAGAAGCGACTCTCATCGCTGAAGACGACACGTCTCCATTCGTCCCTCCATTCACGCCTGTCGCGACACCACTGGAGGCGGGCTGCACGATATTGGGGCGTGAGCGGAAGACGGCCTAACGGTGTGCGGGACCGTAGCCCAGCTTCATGGAGACGGTTGCGAATGGTCCTCGCCGATACCCCAGGAGCAACAGTGTCCCTAATTTGCTGGGAAGTGGCGTTGCGGTCCCCTACGGCACTGCGTAGGATCCTACGGTATTGGCGTGCATCCGTGCGTCGCTGCAGTCCGGTCCCAGGTCGACGGGCACGTGCACTTTGCGCCGACCACTGGCGACAACATCGATGTACTGTAGAGACCTCACGCCCCACGTGTTGAGCAATTCAGCGGTACGTCCACCCGGCCTCCCGCATGCCCACTATACGCCCTCGCTCAAAGTCCGTCAGCTGCACATATGGTTCACGTCCACGCTGTCGCGGCATGCTACCAGTGTTAAAGACTGCGATGGAGCTCCGTATGCCACGGCAAACTGGCTGACACTGCCGGCGGCGGTGCACAAATGCTGCGCAGCTAGCACCATTCGATGGCCAACACCGCGGTTCCTGGTGTGTCCGCTGTGCTGTGTGTGTGATCATTGCTTGTACAGCCCTCTCGCAGTGTCGGAGCAAGTACGGTGGGTCTGTCACACCGGTGTCAATGTGTTCTTTTTTCCATTTCCAGGAGTGTATAATAGAAGATCCAACCAAAAGAATACAGAAAATGCAGCTTAGTAATTCAAACAATGTAACTGGTGGAGAGTCCTATGACTGGAGTGAAATCACAAATGTGGTTCCCCAAAGCCGAATATTAGCTTCATCATTGTTCCTCATACATATAAACGACCGTCCATCTAATATACAGCAAGTAGAATTGGTTCTTTTTGCGGATGACTCTCGTACTGTTATCAATCCAGCCACATATATAGGAAAACAATAAACGGTGAACATTATCCCTAATGTATCGTTCACCAGTTTTCCGTGGATGGACTGGCTCGTAACTTCAAAAATGAAATAAAAAAAATGGTTCAAATGGCTCTGAGCCCTATAGAACTTACCTTATGAGGTCATAAGTCCCCTAGAACTTAGAACTACTTAAAACTAACTAACCTAAGGACATCACACACACCCATGCCCGAGGCAGGATTCGAATCTGCTACCGTAGTGATCGCGCGATTCCAGACTGTAGCGCCCAGAACCCCTCGGCCACCTCGGTCGGCTATTTAAAAAATACACAAAATATTTAGTTCTGCATCTGCATTTAGTACACCAATGATAATTGTAACACGTGGAGTGGAAATAATAAAAAGAATAACACCAAAATTTTTATATTTCTATACGATGATAATTTACACTGGAAGAAGCTGGTTTTGGAATTCCTAAAACACCTTAGTTCAGCCATATTTGAACTTAGACCAACTGTAAATCTTGAGGAGACGCAAATAAGTAAGTTCACAGGTTTTGTATATTTTCTTTCGGTTACTTCATATGGAATAATGTTTGGGGTAATTCATCTTTAAGAAAGAATATCTTAGTCGGTCAAAAACATTTTGTAAGAATGGTATGTACTGCTCATCCACGAACATGATGAAGATATTTTTCAAGTAGTTGGAGATTCTGACAAATGCTTCAGAGAATATTTATACCCTCATGATGTATATTGTAAATAGTCCACTGCATTTAAAAAGGAACAGTTACATACATGATTATAATGCGATCAGAAAAAATGGCATTCATTACTCCATATTGCGGTTGCCTTTAGTATAAAATAGGGCTGAACAACACTGTAACCAAAATTTTTGATCACTTACCCAGTGATGTAAAGTGTCTAATAGACAGAGAAGTAAATTTTTAAAACATACTGAAAAAGTGTCTCTTTGACCAAACCCTTTTCCTCATAGAAGGGTTTCCCTTATTTTAATGTGTAAATTATGGTGAGCGGGAATGATAACTCAGGTCTGTATGTTTTAAAAAAGGAATGAGCTGTCTGTAGCCATATTTATAAATTAATTTGTTATTTGAAGGTTAAAGACTCGTCTCACATCACTGAAATTTATCGTGCAAATGATCAATGGAACATGAAACTAACTATAGCAGTTTGGCAGCGCCAGTATCGTGCTTTACTGACCGCGCCAGAAAATTCTCTACCTCACTGAAACCATAGGATCATGCATACTAAAGAGACTGCTACACCAACATTCGCTACGGACTACTAACGACGAATTTTGGAGTAGAATTGAAGCAGATTGATGAGATGTCTGTCCTGGTCAGAACCATTGTTGCTGCCTGACGTAGCAACTCAGTGTACTATATTTCGCATCTTGTACACCCTCACATCACCTACAAATTTAGCATATGAATTTTGGTTGTTTTGAATCTGGTTACCTGCAGTTGCAGTGTTGAAAGCCAACAATTTACTTAACACCTACAAATAACGTTCTTAGCGATCTTGGAGATGAGTAACTTACAGTGCTTTGAATCCATCCCAATTCCGCGAGACGTCTCCAGAAACTTTTTAAATAATTACCGTTCCTTCGTCGTGTCATAAGCTAACACACATCCCCATTAACTACAACAAATTAGAAGTCGTAAGCAGTAATGTTTGTATGATATACGTGAAAGTGTTTCTCGACTGGATCAATATTTGCACCTATCTTTGCCCTACATGCAACCCACTTCAGGCTGGTTGTGTTTGTGCATACACCAGCAAAGCTATTAAACCTATCATCTCATCGGTTCATGTCGGCAAAGATAGTGTTTGCTCCTTCGATGACGCTATGAGAAAATTTAATCACATTAGAGCCTTTAATTTTCTCCAGTAATTGCCAATTCTAGTTTGAGACGTATGTCAGTGATGATGTCTTACCTCAACTCCAACTGAACAAACAAGCGTTCTTGCATTGTCCTGGAGCACAGTGGTCGTCAAACAGCCACCCTGCTCGAATCATTCCAGTGGTACTTAGCCGTATTTCATAATAATAAGCAGTAACAAGCATCCAAATCCAAAAGCGTCAACTAACGTTAAGTTCTCCTAAGGAGCGTGGTTTCCTGTTCAGTGGAAAACAAAAATACTTACAGACATAGCAATATTTAAACATGTGCTTGAATTTAATTGAAGTCTCGGAATTCGCCCGTGAGCTATGTGATGTTTGCCGCTTACCTCAGGGGCAGAAAGGTAAATAAGTTGGCCACTGCTCGGTTACACGATGTGAGAGGTGAAATATTGATTTGTCTTCCAGTACTGCCAACTCGCGTGTTTGTGTGCCCCCTAGCGATAAGCTGCTACACTACACATTTCCAATGGTTTCGTGAAAGCTAGGATTATGATATTAAATTAATAAATAATCAATTATTATCAATTAATGAGTAGAGGAAAAATGACTCAAGAAGTATAGTAAACACACTGATCGTGTCACATACGGCCTAATTGCTTTAAATATAAGTGCAGTTACTGTTATTAATCAATAATCATCAGGTCTCGCAGAAAACAAAACAACATTTCGTAAGACGACTACAGTGTTACAGCTTTAGGAACGCTGAGGCCGGAAGCAATATGAAATACTATATTTTAGTGCCTTTGTTATTCAGAAATACGATGCAAAGTTCCTTCGGACATGCAAGGAGCTTTGAATTTCTGAGTACCACAAGCATTGCAATATCATATTTATCCGCCTACACAAGGCAAGTGAATTTCAAGTAAACCTTCTCTCCGGTACGGGAATATACATAATGAATGTACACGGGTAGGATGTAGACACATGGTCGACGACATATAGGAGATTGTGTCTCACCGTGAATCGTGTCCTAATAGCCAAATGGTAAAGCGACCGTACGCGATAAGTGGGAAATCCAGATTAGAGCCCGGGTGTGGCACGGATTTTCACTGTCGTTATTCAATTATACAGCTGATGGTTGTCCATCTTCGCAACTGCGAATACTTTTAACGCAATCTGAAACAGTCGACACGAAGTCTTCCGCATGGTGCCCCCTTTTAACGATGGGTACTTGGGAGTCGGCGGCCAACTTATGCCGCTGGTCTGTTGAGGGTTCACAACACACTACTTTATGTAGGTTACCAATTGATAACAAGATCGGTACATATCCGTCCCGAGGTGCTGCCCCAAAATGTTAGTATTCGCTCTTGAGATGAAAAGGTTCACGACCACTGCTGTATCAGATAGCTTTCCCCTTCTATAAAAACAAAGCCAGGCACTAACTTTCATGATATTAGATAATTTCTTGCACTAAGCACTAGCGCATTACCTTGCCTTTATCGCATGTCACATAATACTTCCGAATTCGTATTGCTACGCACTTACGGGTTTTCCCGTAACAATCGTAGATATCTGATATAGGCTTGCTGACTGACACCGACTATTTATCCATATTTTCAGAAGTGACGGGCGTTCTGTCTGCCACATTCTAAGTAGTGTACAAAAGGACCACGTAAACTTCTTATTTGTTGTGTCATCAGCACAAATACAAAACTGATTTATTATTAATGTACTGTCATCTTTATGTTTATGACAAAGTGACGATTATCTTGTGAACTGTGATAGGAATATCAATATTCTATGATAGTGTCTCCTATAACGCAATATGAAACCCTGGTGTAAAACCTTCATTTCTGTAACTTGTTGTCTTGCATTTGTATTTCCAGACATTGTAATTGTAATTCTATTGCCATAGACGGTAAACACTCATGAATGACGGAGAGGGGTGGGGATGTGAATGCCTCAAAACACAAAGAAGGAGCTAAAAAGAATTTATTCAAATTCTATCACTTTATTTGTTGAAGAGTGGCTTATTTACTGGGGAGAATTGTGCCACGAATCTTATTATTCACACATCAAAAAAAGATTTTCATCGCCTCTGTTCAGAGAGTTCAGGAACCTGTACAGAAAATTGGAACAGAGATCAACATAAATATCATTTCCGTCCTTTTTATTGCTCATGAAAACCACACATTTCATGTTGTACCACCACACAGCGAGACCTTCAAAGCTGGTGGTCCAGATTTCTGTACACGCAGGTACCTCTAATACTCAGTAGCACGTCCTCTTGCACTGATGAATGCCTTTATTCGTCGTGACATACTATCCAGAATTTGATCAGAGCACTGTTGGTCCAGATTGTGCCAATCCTCAACGGCCATTCGGCGTAGCTCCCTCAGAGTGTTTGGTGGGTCATGTCATCCATAAACAGCCCTTTTCAATCTATCCCAGGCAAGTCAGATAGAGTTCATGTCTGCAGAACATGCTGG
This sequence comes from Schistocerca gregaria, assembly GCF_023897955.1. NCBI lineage: Eukaryota > Metazoa > Arthropoda > Insecta > Orthoptera > Acrididae > Schistocerca > Schistocerca gregaria. The sequence goes on from NC_064925.1 coordinate 144,792,035, forward strand.
CCACTCTAGTCGAGCGATGTCATTATCCTGAAGGAAGTCGTTCACACGATGGGGCACGAAGACGAATGCCTCGCTAGTATACTGCCGATATGGTTGCATTATCGGTCTGGGGATGGTATTCACGTATCGCAAAGCCGTTACGGCGCCAACCATGACCACAAGACAACACGAGCCGTGTACCGGCTTCCTGATGAAATTACTGGAAGTGATCGGCTGTCGGACCCCCTCCGTCTAATAGGCGATGCACATGCCTGCTTGTTTACGTCTTCGGACGGTTTTAGTGACATCTCTGAGCAGCCAGAAGGACTGTGTCTGTGATGCAATATCCACAGTCAACGTCTATCTTCAGAAGGTCTGAGAACTGGGGTGATGCAAAACGTTTTTGATGTGTGTATATTGTTATTTCATTTTTAAATTATGATGTTCACTTTTTCTCTGCTGCAATCTGTTTCTAAAATTGTAAATAATACTTCGAAAAATTAACGTTTTTCGAAACGTGAAAACATGTCCCAAGGTACAACATAGTCACGTATTTAAGAACATATATTCTACGGAAATTGAAAACTGCTCCAGTTGAGAAAATCTTGCCAATACTGTATTTAGTAGTCCAAGCGTTCCGTTATTACTCTATTACATACCAATGATCTGTAAGTGAAATCAAATTGAATAGAAGTGTTTTCAAATACCAGTTAAAAGTTGAAATACATTTTTAAATTGAAGCTACTGTAAAATAACAGAAATTCCCGTTTTCAGTCAGGCAGTACAGCTACTACGACATTGAAGAAGGTCAGTTCAGTTGCAAGTGTCACAAGCTCCATGGTAAACAATCTTTTTCTCTTTCACTATTCAAGCCGGCCGGGGTGGCCGAGCGGTTCTAGGCGCTACCGTCTGGAACCACGCGACCACTACGGTCGCAGGTTCGAATCCTGCCTCGGGCATGGATGTGTGTGATGGCCTTAGGTTAGTTAGGTTTAAGTAGTTCTAAGTTGTAGGGGAATGATGACCTCAGAAGTTAAGTCCCATAGTGCTCAGAGCCATTCAAGTTGGTCGCAATCGAGGAAGTAGGACTTATTCGTCTACAAGTTATATAACTGCTTTTAAAAATATATAGAATTTTACTTACTATAAAATTCTGTAACTTAATAATCAACATTGTATTGTAAATAGCTTTAATATGTTAAACAGCACTTCACTGTGTAGAACTTGTTAAGTTTAAAAAACCTCCAAGACACACTGTAGAAAATGGCGGAGACTGCTTATATTGGTCCCTAGTGCGTGATTCTAAAATATGTCACTAGTGTGAAGTGCCGATAAAGAAATATCATGTGTTCCTTGGTACACAATTCTCCAGGCGCAGCACTGTCCTCAACTGTCAATGTCTAGATGATCACTATAATTGGTAACTATTATTTCTTACACAGCCGTTTAAGTACCGTCTTCTGGATATTCTACAAGTTACGTTCCACTGTAATAATTCCTGATAAATTATTCAAATAAAATAGTATTCTTCAGTAATAAAAGAAGGGGCATTCCAAGCAGTTTGTGGTTCACAGCAAATATCTTCATTAGCTCAAATTTTACATGAACAAAACTTAAGCAGGCGTCGTTCATTTACGTGAAAGTTGTCTCAGATTTTCACCAGTACTGTCGCTTCCTCGTTCTTCATCAGCGAGGCTTTCGCTAACTTTATATGCTTGCGAACTGAATATTCATATTTCGCTACTTCGTTCTGTTCACTTCCTGCCGCCCGGAAAGACTTTGCAAGTGTCTCATGCATCATCAGAATTAAACAGGCTTTCGTTAAAACTTAAATTAATCTTCTACTTTAAATGTCTAGTGTGGTTTCCATAAAAAATTTCTTATTCAAGGATAAACAAAACTACGCGAAGTAAACTTCATACTCCTCCAGGAAACGGAAAATATAGTGAAGTACAGCAATAATCTACATCGTTATTAATCATTTTCAAGCACAAATATAACTCAAGATCTACCAACAGATCAAATACAAATATGTAACTGCTCCATTGTTGTCAATCACTCAGAACAGAGAGTTCTTTGTAATTATATGGAAATCTGAAAGCAGAGGGCACGGACAACCAAAGTGATTAAGACAAAATCTGGAGTCCCGGTGTGGCACAAATTTCCATTTGCCAATATTGGGCATTGGGTCAGGATCTAGTACGGCTGATGTCAATGTACTCCCAGTCAGCTAATTACTTTTTAAGTAGTTCGAGCAGCTGTAGGTCATCAACAGTGTCTGTTTTTCAGGCTTGCTTGTAAGTATTACAAGCCCAGGTGGACACAAGGCGATAACAACAATGGTCTCGATTCCTTGATGTCTCATTCTCCCTTTTGTGTGACTCCACGTAACGTCACAAGTATTGGGTGATGGATTTAGTGGGCTACGCTAAAAGGATGTAGAGAATGTGACATTTGAAATGTTTGGTCAGTGCGGGGAGGGTCCGCATATAGCCAAAGTAGTAAAGGCGACCGCTCGTGAAAAGTGGGCTAAGCGTGTTCGGGTTCTAGTCCGGCAAAAATTTTCATTTGTCACTATTGGATACTTGAGGTACACCTATTACAGCTGATGTCAAAATTCGAAGCAAAGAGTACTCTGATCGCATGGCACTCCGTCTGAAACAGTTGTATTGTTCAAAGATGGTCGACTTTAAATCCACAAATGACCTATTTTTCTTTTTGTTCACAAGAAAACGAAACTCAATTCATAATAAAATAGTTATTACGTTCACAATTAATTGTTCACTTCTTATCATAACATCCAATACCAACATTTTATCCATTTCAAATACCACCTGTTGCTACAAGTTACAAAAAGGTGGTGAGTAGTTTTTGTCGATCACTTATTTTTTTCTTATCCTTTTGATATTTAGCAATAATGTTATTCAGAGCAACATATTTACTTGCCACGTGGCATGGTTTGTGTAGTCTTTTTATAACAGTCATGTGCGTCGATTTTCTTTAAATGGTTCAACAGAAATACAATGTGCCATAAAACTCTTAGTTTTAATCGGTTAATCACCCACAGATGTTCTTTTGAGGAGACGGTGATGTACAGCTTTTAGGAAATGCTCCCGAGCTCAGGCCACGAAATGGAGATGTTGCTGCATTCTTATAAAATAATTACTCTTTTGCATCATTCCTCAATTTAATTTGTGTTGGATTAATATTTCAATAACTTTTGCTGTTTTTTCACCAACAGATTGTTTATCTCAAATCCTCCTAATAACTGAGGGAATACACTACATATTACACAACGGAGTATACTGTTCATAAGGTGCCTGATAATGCTAGATTGTCTAAGAGATTAACATGTATGTTGAATGCCTTCACAAACAGTTGAGGCTGTGTCCAGTTACGTTACAGGTGGCGTGAACATTTATCTCATTGTACCATGATGTGACAATTTAATAAAGCGATTATTAAGTTCCAGAATGAGATTTCCACTCTGCAGTGGAGAGTGCGCTGATATGAAACTTCCTGGCAGATTAAAACTGTGTGTCGGACCGAGACTCTAACTCGGGACCTTTACCTTTCGCGGGCAAGTGATCTACCAACTGAGCTACCCAAGCACCTCGGTGCATATTATGCCGATTTACGTTACTGCTGTTGGTGAATGACGCTTCGTCGCTAAATAGAACTCGTGCAAAAAAATTGTCATCGTCCCGTAATTTCTCTTGTGCCCAGTGGCAGAACTGTACACAACGTTCAAAGTCGTCGCCATGCAATTCCTGGTGCATAGAAATATGGTACGGGTGCAATAGGTGTTGATGCAGCACACACAACACCGTCTTTTATGAGATTCCCGTTTCTCGCGCAATTTGTCTACTACTGATATGCGGATTAGCCGCGACAGCAGCTAATACACCTACTTGGGCATCATCATTTATTGCAGATCGTGGTTGACTTTTCACATGTGACTGAACACTTCCTGTTTCCTTAAATAACGTAACTATCCGGCGAACGGTACGGACACCTGGATGATGTCGTCCAGGATACCGTGCAGCATACATAGCACACGCCCGTTGGGCATTTTGATCATAATAGCCATACATCAAGACGATATCGAACTTTTCCGCAGTCGGTAAACGGTCCATTTTAACACGGGTAATGTATCACGAAGCAAATACCATCCGCACTGGTGGAATGTTACGTGGTACCACGTACTTATACATTAGTGACTATTACAGCGCCATCTATCACAAATGGAAAAAGTGGTCCAACTAAAACATTCATATTTCTTTACGTACTACACGAATATGTAATAAAAAAATGGGGGTTCCTATTTTAAAAAACGCACTTGATATCCGTTTGACCTATGGCAGCGCCATCTAGAGGGCCAACCATAGCGCTATCTGATTTGCCCCTTCAAGCTAGACAAGTTACGTTCTTTGTAGTTTTTCCGTCTGACGCTTATTTCGTGAGATATTTGGCCCGGTCACAGGGACACCTGTATAGTGTGCTTCGCTTTTTGTGGATGGATTGTAATTCCATATTTCCTCTGATTATGGTATCTCAGTTTTGTGTAGGTTTTCTCTTAAGCAATATGAAATCTGTTCAGGGTTTTGTCCACATAAAAATAATCAAGGTATTACGTAACAATATTATGAAAAGGATAGTTGCTACTCAGCATATAGGAGAGATGCTGAGTCGCAGAAAGGGACAACAAAAAGACTGTCGGAAATTTAGCGTTCGGCCAACAAAGCGTTTGTGAAAAATGGACAACATACACATATTCACGCAAACACAAATCACACACACATGACCACAGTCTCTGGCTCCAGCTGCCTCAGACTGGGGTCATTTGTGTGTAAGTTGCGTGTCCGTGAGTCTGCGTATGGGTATGTTGTCTATTTTGAGCGAAAGCTAACTTTCCGACAGTCTTTTCTGATGTGTATTTCTGCTCTCAGCACCTCTGCTATATGGTGAGTAGCAACTATTCTTTTCATAATATTGTTACAGTCCATTCTAGATTTTCCCTTGTTTGTAGACATTATGTAAGATAACATGAGGCTTCTGGAACTGTTTTACTAAACGGGTTCGTTGGTTTGTCACGAGTGTTTTCCATTTTTCTAAATTCTTCATATGTTTCCCCACGATAAATGGCTGTAAAAAATCATCTTGCCATTATTTTTACAATATGGGATGTTTAATGTTATCTTGAGACAATTATGTCCTCACGTGTCCAGAACTATTGTATGTATGGACTTTTGTTCTTTGGACATGTCCAAAGGAACAGGCACCACACATCCATGATTCTGTGGCCGTTTGTATGCATGATGAAAGAAAAATACCGACATGAGGAGTCTGGCGACTGTATTGTAAACAGGGGAAACTCTATCAGTGGTCGTAAAAATTTTAATCTTTTTTATTATTGCATATCGGTTTCAGATACAGAGTGATCACCTCCAGAGCAAGACTAAGTACTGTGGATTCATATAATGATACATAAATGTTTGTAGCGAAGGACATGCCGACTGGCAGATAAAACTCAAACTGAACCTTACCTGCTATGTAGCAGTTTAGCTACTATCCGTATCATCTGTAACGAGTGCAATGATTATCAGCAGCGGATTTTCCTCTAAGGGAAGGATTTTGTTGCTGGTCTACCACAATTTTGTCATTAGTCTTCTTTACGTACGAAGAAGCCTTTACCATAACTTCCGTCGTAAGTGTGCATAATCATCATCTGTGTGCTACATACAATCCTCGTGGATTGGTTGAGGACTCTCGTCAGTATCGTTTGAGCATCAATGTGCAAGCAGAAATTCTTGGCGAGCACATTTTAGACCAGTTATTAATCCACAATGCCTCCATGGACGGACGGACGTGGACTTCCTGCAGAATGCCGCATGGGAGTGTCGTAGGACCGTTGCTATTCACAATATACATAAATGACCTTGTGGATGACATCGGAAGTTCACTGAGGCTTTTTGCGGATGATGTTGTATTATAGAGAGAGGTTGTAACAATGGAAAATTGTACTGAAATGCAGGAGGATCTGTAGCGAATTGACGCATGGTGCAGGGAATGGCAATTGAATCTAAATGTAGACAAGTGTAATGTGCTGCGAATACAGAGAAAGAAAGCAGGTCAGCAACTGGAAGCAGTTAATTCCATAAATTATCTGGGAGTACGCATTAGGAGTGATTTAAAATGGAATGATCATATAAAGTTGATCGTCGGTAAAGCAGATGCCAGACTGAGATTCATTGGAAGAATCCTAAGGAAATGCAATCCGACAACAAAGGAAGTAGGTTACAGTACGCTTGTTCGCCCACTGCTTGATTACTGCTCAGCAGTGTGGGATCCGTACCAGATAGGGTTGATAGAAGAGATAGAGAAGATCCAACGGAGAGCAGCATGCTTCGTTACAGGATCATTTAGTAATCGCGAAAGCGTTACGGAGATGACAGATAAACTCCAGTGAAAGACTCTGCAGGAGAGACGCTCAGTAGTTCGGTACGGCCTTTTGTTGAAGTTTCGAGAACATACCTTGACCGAGGAGTCAAGCAGTGTATTGCTCTCTCCTATGTATGTCTCGCGAAGAGACCATGAGGATAAAATCAGAGAGATTAGAGCCCACTCAGAGGCATACCGACAATCCTTCTTTCCACGAACAATACGAGACTGCATTAGAAGGGAGAACCGATAGAGGTACACAAGGTACCCTCCGCCAAACACCGTCAGGTGGCCTTCGGAGTATGGATGTAGATGTGAGATGTAGATGCTTTGTCTGCGCTGCTTTAGACTGTGCCTTTGGCATTACGTTTGGTTAGGTGGTTTCTGCATGATGGAGCACCACCACACATCCATTTTACCTTTCGCCGACACTTCACCTTCCCCGGACAATGGACATGATAAAGAGGCCCTGTAACATGGCGTGCTAGATCACAGGACTTGAGTCCCCTCAGGGGGCGTCTGAAAAGCGTTGTGTACGCTGATGCGCTTCCTGACCTGCAGACCCTGTGTTTGAAAAAGTGCGACAATCGATGATGCAACGGGTGAACAAGTGCATTGTATCCTGTGGAGACCACTTTGAAAATTTGTTGTGACATGGTTGCGATGCCGCTCTGAACTGTGTTCCTGACCGATTTATTGCCGTTCAACTTTCGCAGTGCCTTTCTTGACATGTGTTAAAAAAAAAAATGCTCTGAGCACTATGAGACTCAACATCTGAGGTCATCAGTCCCCTAGAACTTAGAACTACTTAAACCTAACTAACCTAAGGACATCACACACATCTATGCCCGGAGCAGGATTCGAACCTGCGACCGTAGCGGTCGCGCGGTTCCAGACTGAGGAGCCTAGAACCGCTCGGCCACAGTGGCCGGCTTACATATCTTAATATGGAAGATAATTGATCAATATGTGAAATGACCACAGTAGAATCTACTGTTATAGAGTAATATTTGTCCTGTTTTAATTCACTTATGATAATTCATTTTATTCGTTCTGAAAGAAGCTCTATTATTTCTTCGCAGTTTGTTGAAGAAAGATAACTTGTATGTCCCTGCCCTGGATTTCCATATCGTGCTCTGCGAGAAAAGGATCAAGTTCAAGAGACATCAAAAATTGACCATTATGTAATGAATGGGATCTTTCATTGTGTCCACGTAGGGTTCAAACAGTTCAAATGGCTCTGAGCACTATGGGACTTAACATCTATGGTCATCAGTCCCCTAGAACTTAGAAGTACTTAAACCTAACTAACCTAAGGACAGCACACAACACCCAGTCCACGTAGGGAAGCCCACGATTTGTTAGCGTCTCACCAGTGCAAACATCCTTTTCAACACATTGCGCCAGTACATTTTTTGTGTCTCACTACTAATCGAAATGGTTACCTATTGCTCCAATTTATTTATTTCTTGGTAAGAGTGATAACACAGAACTTTTGTGCTCAAGTGAATTCTCATGATGAGATAAATATTGTAAATATTTTTCCAATCTGCAATACCATTAGTAGCAACCGCGGCCTTACCTCCGAAGAATTTACATGGTGCACAAAAAACACCGGTGCTACAAGAGTATTCCAGAATAACGTACAAAGTTGATTAACCATTTAAAAGTTTCCTGTAAAATACGTTTTTGTTCAAATATCTGGTTTTATCGCCTATTGCTATTCCTGAATTAGAAAAATCACCGTTACAATTTTGATTAATGACACGTTGTAAGAGAATATCGATTGTTGACTCATTGAAACACCATTCTGCAGGTTCATCACTACCGAGGTTATTTCTTTTTGTAATGCCTCACTCGACACTTAGTTTTTCATGATTCTCGAAATCAGGAAAATTTGCTTGTCGTAATTTTTAACTTGTTTCGTCTGTATTTAGTTTTACAACAGCTGCAGTGCCAGAAATATCATCCGTACTACTCGAACCAGCAACATTTTTTGCGAAAAATTTATCTGTTCTGCCAAGCGTTTTTAGAACATTGGCTTCTCGTTCTCGCCTTCCCTTCGACAATTTCCGAAACGCTGCCCCACTTAACTTTGTACGTTGGCCTTTTTCACTGTTATTCATGTTGAGGCACTTACAAAATTGTCAGCCAACAATCACGACAAAAGATAAAAATCTGAAAAAGGAAAGAAAGGAAGACTGTATCCAGTTCCTATCGTATTACACCGCATATGAGCACAAAGCTTTTTTACTTTAAACATGACAAACGAGCACAAAGAGTTTTCTTTGTTGCCTGTTTATCTGTTGTCAGTAAACAGTAGGAGCACACCTGCCGTCTGGAATTCGTCTAGTAAAGAAAACGGGACAGTCCGTTTTTTTTGCTTCTCTTTGCCGCCTCGCCAGTGTTTTATCTGGGACTCAAATATGTTCTGAAGATTCTTGACACTGTCTTTCTAATGTAAAAAGCAAAATATTTTTGCAGTGACGTTTGATGTATGGTCTCTTATCCAACTTATAACTTTTTAGCGGTTTCTGTATGCAAAGACAGACTACAAAGTTTAAGTAGTCTTGTTGGCAGTTGATGTGGTGTGTTGTCATTTGTGTGAACACTGCTGATTTGTCTACACGCAAATGCACCTTTTGTTCCATCATAAAATAACCTTTCCACGAAGAAAAAAAAAAAGCTTAGTTAAGAAGTTTAATATAAAATTTGCAATGTCACGTGCTATTAGATTGCGCAGTGTGGGAACTTTGATATCGTGCAGGCTGCAGCACAATAAATGAGACAAATGAAAGTAGGTTTCTTCTTCTATTTTCGCAAAAAAATTAACTAAGTAAATAAATAAATAAAATTGTTAAACTGTTGTGAAGTGTATTTCACACATTATTACATATTCTGCTTATGTTCTTTTCGTATAAACATGTGTTTAAAAATGTAAAACATTCCCAACATCAACATGTTTTATTAAACGGGTCATTACATCAAAGCTCAGATATTGAAGACCACAGAGCTTTCACGCTAATGGAGGGTTGACTTCATACTTCCCCGTAATTTCTACAAGAAATTTAAGTAGAGTCGGGTTTTACGTACTGAGGCCCCCACATGTTACAGTATTTAAGAAACTGTTGACTGGTTTATCAGAGCTTTTCAAGGGCCACGATATTTTGACGGGGAAAATATGGTAGGGGTAAGAAGAAGCGGACAACATTCTCAGAATAACAACGTTTCAAACATTCTATTGCAGAATGCCGTCCTGACAGCTTACTTCAAAATATTTTGAACAGTCGTGAAGATGATACCAGACAGTAAACCAGTGTTAAATTTCGATTCAGTCACCGAGTAAACTATGTATATTTCCAAGCTTGTACTGTCGAATTTCGTTCTTAAGACTTATTTAAACTTGGAACTCGTCTAACAGTATTAAATTTTTTTGTGCTTTGTAAGCGCAGTTATTTTAAAACGTGAAAGGTTAAAATGAGTGCAGAGCAAAAAATGCCGCCACCCTTACAATACCGCCCCTAGGCCCGACCCTAATGGGCCTACGTGTAAATCCACCACTGGAGGAGATATAAATGATACTGACATTGTAAGCAGAGCAGTAACTGCGATGTCTTTTCTTTACATGATAGGTACATTTAGTTTCGTGGCACTTGTAAACGATATATTTGTACAGTAAAGAGAGTCCTTGATTAAAAACTGCACCATCAATGTGATTTCTTTTATGGTTGAAGAAAGGATGATCTTCACTACTGAAGGTTAAATCTAACTTTGGCTCAGAAGAGGGTAAATTATGCTTCCATAAAAGTCTTTGGCCACTTACCTAATAGCATCAAACGTCTGACAGATAGCCATATAGCATTTAAAAGGGAATTAAAAGAATTTCTTAATGGCAACTCCTTCTACTCATTACATGAATTTTTGGATATAGTAAGTGGGTAATTTCCCCAACCCCCACAAAAAATTATAAATATTAAGTGTTATGTAATATTTTGTATAATGAATTATCTTGTATAAACACCTTTTATTAACCTGACAGTTTCCACATTATTACGAAGTGTCGTATTCATGATCTATGGAACAAGTACTAATCTAATATAATCTTTAATATTGAACTGCTATTTTTATTTGTAAAAGATTCCGTGTATGTGGCATGATAGCCGTTTATGCATACCAAAAGTCACATGCTCTTATTCTAATACCAGTCCAGTATGACAACGTCTATGTTGTATATTTTCCTCTGTACCGTATGCATTGTATCATAAGTACTCCCCAACCCTAACTAAAGTGTGGTTTTCTGTGTCGTTAACGGAACCGTATTAATGTAACTGCTGTAACCATGGTGTAGATGTGTTGCGTACATATTATGGATCACATTCTTAAGTATCATCTGTCTTATCGAAGGTGTCTCATGATGTATAACAGAGTGTAAACGCAAATGATAAAAATAAGATAAACTCCAATTAAACTGAGAGTAGCATACAGAATTTATGGAGTACATACGACATCTTCGTGTCGCTGCGTTCGTGACACTGATAAGGTGAAGTCGGTGTGCCGGTATTCACCATAGTTCACATTTTCTGTATGCGGAATTATGAGGGATCTTCAATAAGCAATGCAACACATTGTTTCTGAAAACAGGTCGGATTTATTCAGGATTGCAGTATCCGTTATTATTGCCAACTCTTTCTGCTACAATATATCGCCAAAATTCGCAATGATCCTAATAGCATAAGTAGCTGAACTCAAACGTTTCAGCAGATCATCAGTGTGCTTTTTCCTGTTCAACCCCTCATCAATGCATACACGTAGAATTTTTGAATATTCTACCTTAGCTACCGATTTCTGATCAAAGTCTATATTTATTAATGGTGTCATTCCATTTACTGTGTGGAACTGTATATACTGCGTTTTGTCAAAGTTTAATGAGAGCCCATTTGCAGGGAACCACTTAATGATTTTCTGAAAAATATCGTTTACAATTTCACCAGTTAATTCTTGTCTGTTGGGTGTGATAGCTATACTTATATCATCGGCAAAAAGTACCAGCTTTTCATCTTCGTGAATATAGAATGGCAAGTCATTAAAATATATATCAAGAACAGCAGAGAACCCAAGACCGAACCTTGCGGCAACCCATTCTTGATTGTTCCCCAGTTTAAGAAATTACCAGCATGCCGCTCGGAATAGCAGCGCGGTTTGAGGCTCAGTATCACAGACTGCGAGGCCCCTCCCGCCAGAAGTTCGAATCTTCCCAAGCGCATGGGTGTGTGTGTTGTACTTAGCATAAGTTAGTTTAAGTAGTGTGTAAGCCTAGGAACCGATGACCTCAGCAGTTTGGTCCCTTAGGAATTCACACACATTTGATCATTTTCTTAAAATAAATACATTTAACATAAAGTATTGCTGAAATTATTAACAGTTATAATTTGCCGTTAAATCATAAGCAATGTTTGCATAATTAATTCTGGTCTTAGTATCCCAGTGGCCAATGACCTTGCCACAGTGGTAACACTGGTTCCCGTCAGATCACCGAAGTTAAGCGCTGTCAGACTTGGCTAGCATTTGGATGGGTCACCATATGGGTCTGCCGAATGCTGTTGGCAAGCGGGGTGCACTCAGCCCTTGAGGCCAGTTGAGGAGCGGCACCGCTCAAGAAAACTGGCAATGGGAGAGCGGTGTTCTGACTCTTTGCCCCTGCGTATCCGCATCCAGTGACGCCTACTGCTTGAGGATGACACGGCTGCCGGTCGGTACCGTTGGCTCTTCAAGGCTTTTCGGGTGGCGTTTCTTTGTTTTTAAGTGCCCAAGTAGCGAGGTCAATTACAAATTATAACATCACTACATTAAGACAATTCATAACGTTGTTGTTGTTGTTGTTGTTGTCTTCAGTCCTGAGACTGGTTTGATGCAGCTCTCCATGCTACTCTATCCTGTGCAAGCTGCTTCATCTCCCAGTACCTACTGCAACCTACATCCTTCTGAATCTGCTTAGTGTATTCATCTCTTGGTCTTCCTCTACGATTTTTACCCTCCACGCTGCCCTCCAATGCTAAATTTGTGATCCCTTGATGCCTCAAAACATGTCCTACCAACCGATCTCTTCTTCTAGTCAAGTTGTGCCAGAAACTTCTCCCCAATCCTATTCAATACCTCCTCATTAGTTACGTGATCTACCCATCTAATCTTCAGCATTCTTCTGTAGCACCACATTTCGAAAGCTTCTATTCTCTTCTTGTCCAAACTAGTTATCGTCCATGTTTCACTTCCATACATGGCTACACTCCAAACAAATACTTTCAGAAACGACTTCCTGATACATAAATCTATATTCGATGTTAACAAATTTCTCTTCTTCAGAAACGCTTTCCTTCCCATTGCCAGTCTACATTTTATATCCTCTCTACTTCTACCATCATCAGTTATTTTACTTCCTAAATAATCTACTGAATGTGCAGATAAGAGAAAGTAGTAGCATTATTTGGATTTTAAGTAAATTGTACGTCATTTTCGCTAGCCATTACTTCTGTTTATTACTGACGCAAAGAGGTACAAAAATTATCAGCGCACTAAGGCGCTTACTTTGCATATCCGGGTGATCAATTAGCCTGTAGTAATAAGTGCAACAGAAATATATAGTTTTGCAATGGTGGCACGACAAGCCACGGGAAAGGGTGTGGGAAGCACCAACAAATAGTTGCACACTGGGGAGGAGGGATTTTTGCAGCCATCAGTTTTCGGCGGTAGGTCTCGTTGTTTCGCGAAGTGACTTCAGGTTCAGAAATGCTGTGATGGTTTGTCATCGACGAGTCTGGAAGTGGAGTATGCGAGTGATCCACCCCGTTCACGGGCTGTCACACTTAGCGGTGGTTTCTGAAAACAACTTCCTAGACCAATTTTCAGAAGAGCAGCCGGACGCAGCAGCACACGACGGTAGGGTCTTACTGCGAATGCAAAGAGCTATTTTCAGTAGACTTCCTGCTGTTCACAGGTTCGCATCTAACATAAATACAAGAAAGGAAGTCATTTTGATCAGCGTGCTCCATATAGTAACACAACATTTGCTTGGTGCATTTTTCATGTTACCTCTGGACCAAAAGTTATTTCTGGAGAGTCAAGATAAGTAGGACAACTTGTATAACGGCTTTTTGGCTACGTGAGAGTAAAAAGCATTTGTCTTCAAACCCGTTTGTATGTTAACAAACTCAGACTTGCTTCTGAAGGAGGAAGCTATAATAAATTGCTTTTAGGTGAAAGCTTTAAGATACGAGGCTAATTAGAGCCTTTTCCAGGCGACAGCTAAGTCACCAGGGAAAGTTCGGTGCCTTGATGTTGTCTCGAATTTGTAAATCTCGCTAATTGGGTTCTTATGAATTTACTATCGTTCTCTCAGAGATAGTGAAAAAAAAAAACAGCTACGAATCACAGACGGAACATTAAAAGGACAAACTTGTTTCCAAATGAAACCAATATAATTCCTGACACTGCCATGCTAGTGAGATATTAACAACACATTGTCGCCAGTCACAAATCCAGTGACTCAGCATCCGACGCTTCATCCATTTGTAATTTAATTACAGTAGTATTCAGGATACAGTTATCTGTCACTGATGTTATTTTCGAGCAATACGTGTACATTCATGAATCTTTGCTGGAACATTAAGACTGCCAGCAAGAAATAAAACTGATACTAATAATATTTTTTCTGTATTGGGTACACAAAGCAGTGCAGCGCAGCCAATGCCTCCTCTGTAAATTTACTGAGAAATTTAGGGCACATGAAATGCACGTTACTGAGTATTGGAATGTCTTGTGATATCGGAAACGGTATTATGTTGAACCCACGTATACTCATTACTCATACAGAAGACGCAGTGAGGGAAGTAGAGAACAGATGTGACATTTATTTGTGACGAAACGAAAGTCAGCGTTGTTCGGTGTGCTGATAACATAGCAGTGATCGCCGAAAGTGAACAGGAAATGAGTCGGGTGCCTACTAAGACAGAATGCTCACCTGCCGGCGTCTGTAACAAAAATAGAGAATCACGTCAAAGCTAAAATAATGGTGGACGTAGCAAATGGGCGTACTGGTAACTTTGGTTACGATGCTCTTGAAGAGGTGGATGAATTTTGCTGTCCCAGAAATAGTGCGGGTAGCACTACTACTACTACAACTACTACTACTACTACTACTACTCCGTCCGAATAGACCTTGGAAGGCCCAACGGAACCGACCGGCCGCCGTGTTATCCTCTCAGTACAAGGGCGTTACTGGATGCCGATACCGAGGGGCATGTGGCCAGCACACCGCTCTTCCGGCCGTATGTCAGTTTTCGTGACCGGAACCGCTACTTCTCAGTCAATTAGCTTCTCAATTTGGCTCAGAAGGGCTGAGTGCACCCCGCTTGCCAACAGCTCTCGGCAGGCCTGACGGTCACCCATCCAAGTAGTAGCCCAGCCTGACAGCGCTAACTTCGGTGATCTTACGGGAACCGGTGTTTCCACTGCGGCAATGCCGTTGGCGTGGATATCAGTACCAACGTACATTCAAAAAGATTTCGGGCTTGCAGCCGGTCGGCGTTAGCTTCCATCCACGATATTTCGACTGGACAACAGCCAGCCATCCTCAGGTGAGCCATCGCAGACTGACGAAGACGTCCTCCGTTCCGTAGTATACAGCGTTCAGCGAATATTCCGCGCATGCTCAACTGAAGATGGCTGGCAGTTGTCCAGTCGAAATATCATGGATGGAAGCTAACGACTACCGGCTGCAAGCCCGAAATCTTTTTGAATATTTAGTTCGCCGTGAAAATTTAACTTTCACTTCAGACGCCTTTACGGGGAGGAGATGGCCTCACATGTAAGAAGTTTTGACAAACTACGTGGTAAGAGAGCTAAGCTTTTGTGTTCTTTGACCTTTCTATTGAGATGTCGGGATAATACCAAAATTTGCCAAAGTGACGCATTTTATGAAGACTGCTCTGCACGGAAGATAACGGAAAAGGCCAGTCACGCTATTCTTAAGGAGATAATTTGCCACACAAGACGAAGATTGGATGCCATTTCAGAAGAATTGTTCCTCCTGCATCTGAAGATTGCAGCACATCTGTCTACTGTATCATTGGACTGGGTTGATGGAGTGACTTCCGCCAAATTTCAGTAGGTACACAAAGATGCAAGTTCTCGGCAGATGTCAAAATTTGATCGTCTGGTGCCACAACAGTCGTCGCCACAGCGGATTACTGCACGACATTACGTTGTTAACTTCATGGACAAGAATTTGGACGACGCGACACTGTCTGTATTAAGTAAGGGTTTGAATTTTGCACCTACACCTAGAGCATCACCTTTGATAAGTTTCGTGAGTGGTGTTGAAGAAACCGTACGACGCCTTCCTAGGAAACTGCAGGAGAAGTAAGGAGGGAAACTTGCCGTGATCTTCTGAAAGCTCCTCCTCAACACAGTAACATAACGTCCGCAGAAAGGGCTGCACTGCGAAATCTCCGAGAAGATCCGGACGTTGTGGCACTGAAGGCCGATAAAGGCAATTTAACTGTACTGTTACCTCGCATTTTGTATGTGGATAAGATGTATGGTCTACTAAATGATTCTGCCTTCAGGAAGATTGATAACGATCCTACAGGACGTGTGCAACGGAAGACATCTACATTCCTGAATTCTTCATCGTTGCCTCCAGAGATCTCATGGCAGCGTACCTCCAAGACTGTATGGCCTTCCGAAGGTACATAAAGACGGACTACCCTTACGGCCAATAATGAGCAATATTGGGGCCCCCACTTACGATTTAGCCAAACATCTTGCATCCTTGCTGAGACCATTTTTGGGCAAATGTCCACATCACATACGTAACTCGGCCGATTTTATCAACAGACTGAGGGCTCTCCACCTAAGTACTTCTGATCTTTCAGTTACTTTTGACTTGGTGTCTCTTTTTACAAGGTACCTCTCGCAGACTGCTTGGAACTGACTGGCAATAAGTTCCAGGTGGGAATCACTGCTTTGTTTCAGCAAAATATCTCCTCAACATATATTATGTGCGACCAAGAATATTTTCAACAGATTGTCTCCCTTGGTGGCCAACCTTTTTATGGAGGATTTCGAGGAGAGAGCACTTGAATCGGCAGCTCTCAAACCAACTTCGCAGTGTGGCGTCATGGAGAAGAAATATTAATGGAGTTTTTAGATCACCTCAACCCGATTCATGAGATCATTCGGTTTACCATGGAATCATAGAAAAATGGTAGCCTCCCTTTCTAGGATGTGCTTGTTAGATGGAAGAGTGATGACTCTCTATGCCCACACATACTGATTTCTATTTAAATTCGTCCAGCTGCAGTCACCCATCGCAAACAGTGAGTGTACTTAAAACACTTGTACACAGAGCTCATTTAGTGTCAGATGCAGATAGTTTGCCTGAAGAGCTTGCCCATATGAAGAGTGTTTTCAAAGAGAATGGATATTATACCTGGAAAATTAGCAAGACACTTGCAATTAAGCCAAAGAAACAGGGAGTGGAGAAAGAAGAGAGCACGCCTACTAAATCTTTGGCTTTTCTTCCCTTTCTTGGCAACATTTCCTTCAAAATTGCAAGAATCCTCCACGGTTTGGAAGTGAAAGTGATTTTCCGTCCACCATCGAAGGTTTCCGACCTGCTCGGATCAGTGAAAGACGATCTGGTATTGCGGAAGGCGGGAATTTATAAAATACCTTGTCAGTGTGGCATGTCATATATAGGGCAAACATTGCGAACAGTAGACGAACGGTGCACTGAACATCAACGCTGTACTGGCCTTTTGCAACCTAGCAAGTCTGCAATTGCTGAACATTGCATTTCCACTGGACACTCAATAGAGTATGACAACAATTTTGGCCACAGCAACATTCTTTTGGGACTCCGTAATAAAAGAATCAGTGGAAATTCGCATGACAGACAATCTTATCAACCGTGACAATGGCTACCAGCTAGATAATGCGTGAAACCCCGTCATCTCTAAGATCTGCTCCAGACGAAGACGTCAGAGTACTCCGATGGCCGCGGCAATTGACAACGCCGAAGACAGCTGAGTTCCACAGTTCCACTAGCGAGGGCGCTGCTGGTGGGCGGTGTGATTCGTCTGTCCATATGATTTTGGCGCATGCTCGGAATATTCGCTGCACGCTATATATTACGGAACGGAGGGCGTCTTCGGCAGTCTTCGATGGCTCACCTGAGGATGGCTGGCAGTTGTCCAGTGGAAATATCGTGGATGGAAGCTAACGCCGACCGGCTGCAAGCCCGAAATCTTTTTGAATATTTAGTTCGCCGGGAAAATTTTACATTTCAGTATCAACACGTTTTTTGTTTAATGATACGCTATGCAGTGCAGTATCCGCTATGTGGTCCAGATAATGCATTAAGTGGAAATACAAATTACAGAAAAAAAACTGCTGCATTGTAAAGGAAGTCGATAAAAACATATCATTCTGATGAAGATCTAAATGTATTACACACGATGAAGACGAGTGAAAGCCAGAAATGCGACATTTCATAAAAAGAAGTGTCTGGTCGCTATATTTCTTCAAGCAAGATTACATTGAACGGAAGAGAGTGGTTTGGTTGTTATTGAAAAGATGCAACAAAATAATCGCAGAGATCAGCCTCCTGGATATGTGTATACTTGTATAAGGTAAATCGCTGATTACGTAGGGTGGTGGATGCAGAATTCTTGTTGAAATGAAGGGGATAAATAGCAATCGATGCTGCTGAAGAACTGGTACCTTAAAATTTATAGCTGCAACAACACAGCGTGTAATTTCAATTTCTCCTATGAAGACCTTCTCATTGTGGATTCTATTTTATATTTTTTTGGGACGCAGGTCACGAGAGCTGCGCACATAACATCCACTGATGCCATAATAATTCTCTGCCAAATAAAACGGAACTGTGTGTCCAGTCGTAAGATTCAGTGTGACCATTACCCTGCCTGACGTGTAATTCAAAGGAGTAATTCCTTTTCTATAGCAGACTGAGGGCCATACAGTTTAGACACACACACACGCACACCCACACACACACACACACACACACACACACACACACACACACACACACACCTTTTTTTCGTTTCAGTCGTCAGTCTTGTGAATGCTACCATGCGGACCGCTACGAATTTCTCTCCACAGCCAATCTCCTTTTGTCAGGGTACCACCTGCATCTTAATTCCTGTGTACTCGGATTTGCCTTCCCCTTCCCCTACCGCCTTTATCCTCTACGGCACCCACTGGTAGCATGGAAGATATTCCCTGATGTCTTGACTCGTGTCCACTCATCCCGTTCCCTACTCTTGTCGGTTTCATCTATACGTTCCTTTCCTCACAGATTCCACGGAGAGGTTCCCCATTCCTTACCTTATCAGTCCACGTAATTTTCAATATTCTTGTGCAGCGCCGCATCTCGAATACTCTGACTCTCTTCTGTTCTGGTATTTTCAAAGTCCATGAGTCACTACCGCACAATGCTGTGCTCCAAACGTACACTCTCAGACATTTCTTCCTCAAACTGAGGCCTACGTTTGATACTGGAAGATTTCATTTAGCCGGGACTTCTCTATTTGCCTCTGCACGTCTGCTTTTTATGTCATCCTTTCATCGTCCGTCATGAGTTATTTTACTTAACTTCTTCTGCTTCCTCAACACTAATTCTGTTATTAAGCTTCTTGCTATTCTCATTTCTGCTACTTCTCTTTACTTTCGGCTTTCTTCGCTTTATTCTCAAGCCGTATTGTATTCTCTACTCATTACACTCTTCATTATCTTCAACATATCCCGTATTGCTTCTTCACCTTCACTAACGACAACAATATTTTTAAAATTGCTATCCAGTGATACCCGCCCCCAGGGCATGGAACGGGGAAGAAATCTTAAATAGGAACACCCCAGTTTTTATTCTAGAATCAGTTTCTTCGGAACAACTACGTAATTTTTCTATGTAATATTTTTCGCGTTGCAAGATAGACGGCGCTGTTACCACCAAATAACACAATTGAGTTCCAAAGCGGTATTACCTCCAGAGAAGTCTTTGGATGAAAAGCATAAAAACAAATGTGTTTGGCATAGGATCAAGCGTTTTGCAGCTTTCTTCGTGTGGCCGGCCGGTGTGGCCGTGCGGTTCTAGGCGCTTCAGTCTAGAACCGCGTGACCGCTACGGTCGCAGGTTCGAATCCTGCCTCGGGCATGGATATGTGTGATGTCCTTAAGTTAGTTAGGTTTAAGTAGCTCTAAGTTCTAGGGGACTGATATCCACCGATGTTAAGTCCCATAGTGCTCAGAGCCATTTGAACCATCTTTTCTTCTTGTAGCTATTTTGAGCCATTCATTCATTCATTATTTCATTTAAACTCATTGCGTGCATGTCGTCCTACATTTCTTAAATATGTTCCTTTATGACCTGAGTGGGTTATTAGTTAGAATGTAGGCTATTACGATAGACTAGAAAACTAAGATGGTATACATTTATGGAAAGAATGACAGGAATGTCGTTAATGCTGTACCATTTTATGCTCAATGTAACCCAACCACAGTGTGACCTCGCGCTTCTTTTTGACGGGTAATTCGACCAGTACAGACCAAAAAGTAATCGTCGAAGAACTGTTGCTGGAGACAATAAATAAATTCCTATAGTAGCTGCAACGAATCATAAACTCCATGTTAGCACTGGGCAGGTAAGATGACTGCACAGAGTATGAACCTCCGTCATCCCCAGTTTGAGGCCATTTTTTTCTTAACAAAGACACCACGTCATTCGCCTTTACCTAACGGATGGTACTCTTATGTTTGCACGTAACTTGGTAAAGATGCAAAAGATAATTATGTATTATTCAGGTAGCTTATACATACACTCCTGGAAATGGAAATAAGAACACCGTGAATTCATTGTCCCAGGAAGGGGAAACTTTATTGACACATTCCTGGGGTCAGATACATGATCACACTGACAGAACCACAGGCACATAGACACAGGCAACAGAGCACGCACAATGTCGGCACTAGTACAGTGTATATCCACCTTTCGCAGCAATGTAGGCTGCTATTCTCCCATGGAGACGATTGTAGAGATGCTGGATGTAGTCCTGTGGAACGGCTTGCCATGCCATTTCCACCTGGCGCCTCAGTTGGACCAGCGTTCGTGCTGGACGTGCGACCGCGTGAGACGACGCTTCATCCAGTCCCAAACATGCTCAATGGGGGACAGATCCGGAGATCTTGCTGGCCAGGGTAGTTGACTTACACCTTCTAGAGCACATTGGGTGGCACGGGATACATGCGGACGTGCATTGTCCTGTTGGAACAGAAAGTTCCTCTACCGGTCTAGGAATGGTAGAACGATGGGTTCGATGACGGTTTGGATGTACCGTGCACTATTCAGTGTCCCATCGACGATCACCAGAGGTGTACGGCCAGTGTAGGAGATCGCTCCCCACACCATGATGCCGGGTGTTGGCCCTGTGTGCCTCGAACGTATGCAGTCCGGGATTGTGGCTCTCACCTGCACGGCGCCAAACACGCATACGACCATCATTGGCACCAAGGCAGAAGCGACTCTCATCGCTGAAGACGACACGTCTCCATTCGTCCCTCCATTCACGCCTGTCGCCACACCACTGGAGGCGGGCTGCACGATGTTGGGGCGTGAGCGGAAGACGGCCTAACGGTGTGCAGGACCGTAGCCCAGCTTCATGGAGACGGTTGCGAATGGTCCTCGCCGATACCCCAGGAGCAACAGTGTCCCTAATTTGCTGGGAAGTGGCGGTGCGGTCCCCAACGACACTGCGTGGGATCCTACGGTCTTGACGTGCATCCGTGCGTCGCTGCGGTCCGATCCCAGGTCGACGGGCACGTGTACCTTCCGCCGACCACTGGCGACAACATCGATGTACTGTGGAGACCTGACGCCCCACGTGTTGAGCAATTCGGCGGTACGTCCACCCGGCCTCCCGCATGCCCACTATACGCCCTCGCTCAAAGTCCGTCAACTGCACATACGGTTCACGTCCACGCTGTCGCGGCATGCTACCAGTGTTAAAGACTGCGATGGAGCTCCGTATGCCACGGCACACTGGCTGACACTGACGGCGGCGGTGCACAAATGCTGCGCAGCTAGCGCCATTCGACGGCCAACACCGCGGTTCCTGGTGTGTCCGCTGTGCCGTGCGTGTGATCATTGCTTGTACAGCCCTCTCGCAGTGTCCGGCGCAAGTATGGTGGGTCTGACACACCGGTGTCAATGTGTTCTTTTTTCCATTTCCAGGAGTGTAGTAATCTATAATTTTGGAAGCCTGCATCTATGTGATTGGTGATTAACATAATAAAACATTACACCAGTTACCTTTTTTCATCCATAGTACGGTGCGATCCGAGTATTTATTGTCATTTTCAGGAACAAAATTTTAAAATAAGATTTCAGTTAATGTTTACGGTAAACCACAATTGCGATAGGCTACAATCCGACCTTTATCAAAGTCGGAATCGTGATGGTACGCATTTCTCGTCCTTACACGAGGCATCACAACAACGTTTCACCAGGCAACGCCGGTCAAATGCTGGTGATGTAATAGAAATCGGTATGAAACTTCCCTCCTATCAGCACGTCGTAGGTGTCGACACCGGCGCCAACATTGTGTGAATGCTCTGAAAATCTAATGATTTGCATATCACAACATGTTCTACCTGTCGGTTAAATTTCGAGTCTGTAGCACGCAATCTCCGTTGTGTAGCAATTTTAATGGCCAATAGTGTACATACTCGACTGGCAACCACACGGTGTACGACGAACAGTACGTAGCAGCACTCCGAGTCATTCCCGTTCCTATTCCACTCATGAACGGACTATTTCTGTAGTTTTTGATTTTCTTAGATATGTTGAAGTTCAGTATAGGAGCAGCGTTCGTAAACGCAGAGCTCGAGCGAATAGTACGTTATATGAGAGACCAACTTCGACCAGCAGCTGTGTCCCGTACAGAAGAGAAACAAGCTGACGGGCGCCGGCAGCTGCGCCTGACAGACACGCACGGTGGATATGCGGCTGTAAGGCGACCCCGAAGTCGCTGCGTGCTCGGCGGGGCGCCGGCGGCGGCGTGCCTGCTGGCTGGTCCTCCATGGCGCCGCCAGCCGGCCGGAACAGAAATAACGCGGCCACCTCGTGCCGGTGACGGGCGCCGGGAATAGCCGCAACACAGCCACAGCTCAGAGTGACGGCGTGGAGATGCGGCTGCCCGTGACGTAGCGGGAGTGACGCACTGGCTGCGCACGTCTAGTGACGTACATGCTCACTCTGCTGCAGTTGACATGGGCGCCATTGATTACTGACCCCAGTCGAGTTGCAGAGCACACGCAAGCATGGGACACGTTAAGGACAAGTTTCAGGTCAAATACACTACTGGCCATTAAAATTGCTACACCACGAAGATGACGTGCTATAGACGCGAAATTTAACCGACAGGAAGAAGATGCTGTGATTTGCAAATGATGAGCTTTTCAGACCATTCTCACTAGGTTAGCGCCGGTGGCGACAGCTACAATGTGCTGACATGAGGAAAGGTACCAACCGATTTCTCATACACAAACAGCATTTGACCGGCGTTACCTGGTGAAACGTTGTTGTGATGCCTCGTGTAAGGAGGAGAAATATGTACGTACCATCACGTTTCCGACTTATTTTATTTTTTTTAACGGCCAGTGTCGGTTGGTCACAGTCAGTGTGCTCCCTGCAGCCGTTGGATAAGCAACTGCAGCAGCAAGTCGTATTCTCCTAGCTCACTCATTTGTTACATAGTTCAATTATTAACTTCTTTGCGTGTTTTTGGTACTTGCATTGTTTAATTCATAAATGTCGGGCTTATTATAGTATTTGAGAGTTGTAGCATTGCGTTTTAGTACCTGAATAGTGTAAAATCGCGTAGTCTCCTTCCGCTGCCGAGCAGCTTTACTGCATTTACTAGGAAATCTTGTATTTTAATAACCGTTTAAATTTTGTGTCTATTTGTTTGCGCTCTCTGTAGATTAGTTCAGACGTTCTTTGTACAACAGTTTTTAGCATGGATAGGGACTGCAACTGCTGTGTTCGGATGCAGGCTGAGTTGGCATCCCTTCGCTCCCAGCTTCATGCAGTGTTGGCTTCGGTCACACAGCTTGAGGCTGTTGCCAATGGGCATCACTGTGGGGGTCCGGATGGGGGTTTGTCGGGGACGGCCAGCTCGTCCCACGCATCCCACGATCGGACTACGACTGTGGCTGCCCGGGATACTGCCTGTATTGAGGCTGATCCCTCACCTGTGGTAGAGTGGAAGGTCGTCTCAAGGTGTGGCAGGGGGCGTAAGACATTCCGCAGGGCTGAACGGAAGGCCTATACAGTTTGTCTGGCGAGCCGGTTTCAGGCTCTGTCTCAGGCTGATACTGATCTTCCGCCTGACATGACTGCTTGTCCTGTTCCAGAGGTTGTCCATCAGTCTGTAAGATCCTGGCGGTCGCAGAGGGTGGGCTTACTGGTAGTTGGGAGCTTCAATGTCAGGCGCTTAATGGGGCCCCTTAGGGATATGGCAGCAAGAGAGGGGAATAAAACCAATGTGCAGTGTGCATACCGGGGGGGGGGGGGGGGGGGGGAGTCACTCCAGATGTGGAAAGGTTCCTTCCAGATGCCATGAAGGGTACAGGGTGCACCCATCTGCAGGTGGTCGCTCATGTCGGCACCAATGATGTGTGTCGCTATCGATCGGAGGAAATCCTCTCTGGCTTCCGGCGGCTATCTGATTTGGTGAAGACTGCCAGTCCCGCTAGCGGGATGCAAGCAGAGCTCACCATCTGCAGCATCGTCGACTGGACTGTCTGCGGACCTTTGGTACAGAGTCGAGTGGAGGGTCTGAATCAGAGGCTGAGACGGTTCTGCGACCGTGTGGGCTGCAGATTCCTCGACTTGCGCCATAGGGTGGTGGGGTTTCGGGTTCTGCTGGATAGGTCAGGAGTCCACTACAGGCAACAAGCGGCTACACGGGTAGCAGGGGTTGTGTGGCGTGGGCTGGGCGGTTTTTTAGCAAGTACAGAAAGGGCAACAGCCTTAAGGGGTGCGGGGAAAGTCAGGACATGCGGGGACCAAGCAGCAATCGGTGTTGTAATTGTAAACTGTCGAGGCTGCTTTGGTAAGGTACCGGAACTTCAAGCGCTGATAGAAAGCACTGAAGCTGAAATCGTTATAGGTACAGAAAGCTGGCCGAAGCCAGAGATAAGTTCTGCCGAATTTTTTACGAAGTTACAGACGGTGATTAGAAAGGATAGAGTGCATGCAACCGGTGGTGGAGTGTTCGTCGCTGTTAGTAGTAGTTTATCCTGTAGTGAAGTAGAAGTGGATATTTTCTGCGAAATATTATGGGTGAAGGTTGCACTCAACAACCGAGCTACGTTAATAATTGGCTCCTTTTACCGACCTCCCGACTCAGCTGCATTTGTGGCAGAACAACTGAGAGAAAAGTTTGAATACATTTCACATAAATTTTCTCAGCATGTTAGGTGGAGATTTCAATTTACCAGATATAGACTGGGATACTCAAATGTTTAGGGCGGGTGGTAGGGACAGAGCATCGAGTGACATTATACTGAGTGCACTATCCGAAAATTACCTCGCGCAATTAAACAGAGAACCGACTCATGGAGATAACATCTTGGACCTACTGATAAAAAACAGACCCGAAGTTTTCGACTCTGTATGTGCAGAACAGGGAATCAGTAATCATAAGGCCGTTGCAGCATCCCTGAATATGGAAGTTAATAGGAATATAAAAAAAGGGAGGAAGCTTTATCTGTTTAGAAAGAGTAATAGAAGCCAGATTTCAGACTACTTAACAGATCAAAACGAAAATTTCTGTTTCGGCACTGACAATGTTGAGTGTTTATGGAAAAAGTTCAAGGCAATCGTAAAATGCGTTTTAGACAGGTACGTGCCGAGTAAAACTGTGAGGGACGGGAAAAACCCACCGTGGTATAACAACAAAGTTAGGAAACTACTGCGGATGAAAAGCAAAGAGATCTTCACTCCAAGTTTAAACGCACCCAAAACCTCTCAGACAAACAGGAGCTAAACGATGTCAAAGTTAGTGTAAGGAGGGCTATGCGTGAAGCGTTCAGTGAATTCGAAAGTAAAATTCTATGTACTGACTTGACAGAAAATCCTAGGAAGTTCTGGTCTTGCGCTAAATCAGTAAGTGGCTTGAAACAGCATATCCAGACACTCCGGGATGATAATGGCATTGAAACAGAGGATGACACGCGTAAAGCTGAAATACTAAGCACCTTTTTCCAAAGCTTTTTCACAGAGGAAGACGGCACTGCACTTCCTTCTCTAAATCCTCGCACAAACGAAAAAATGGCTGACATCGAAATAAGTGTCCAAGGAATTGAAAAGCAACTGGAATCACTCAACAGAGGAAAGTCCACTGGACCTGACGGGATACCAGTTCGATTCTACACAGAGTACGCGAAAGAAATTGCCCGCCTTCTAACAGCCGTGTACCGCCAGTCTCTAGAGAAACGGAAGGTTCCAAATGATTGGAAGAGAGCACAGGTAGTCCCAGACTTCAAGAAGGGTCGTCGAGCAGATGCGCTAAACTATAGACCTATATCTCTGACGTCGATCTGTTGTAGAATCTTAGAACATGTTTTTTGCTCGAGTATCATGCCGTTTTTGGAAACCCAGAATCTACTCTGCAGGAATCAACATGGATTCCGGAAACAGCGATCGTGTGAGACCCAACTCGCTTTATTTGTTCATGAGACCCAGAAAATAATAGATACAGGCTCCCAGGTAGATGCTATTTTTCTTGACTTCCGGAAGGCGTTCGATACAGTTCCGCACAGTCGCCTGATAAACAAAGTAAGAGCCTACGGAATATCGGACCAGCCGTGTGGCTGGATTGAAGACTTTTTAGCAAACAGAACACAGCATGTTGTTATCAATGGAGAGACGTCTACAGACGTTAAAGTAACCTCTGGCGTTCCACAGGGGAGTGTTATGGGACCATTGCTTTGCAGGGAGTGGCAACTGACCCTTAACATAAACAAATGTAATTGCGAATACATAGAAAGAAGGATCCGTTATTGTATGATTATATGATACCGGAACAAACACTGGTAGAAGTTACTTCTGTAAAATATCTGGGAGTATGCGTGCGGAACGATTTGAAGTGGAATGATCATATAAAATTAATTGTTGGTAAAGCGGGTGCCAGGTTGAGATTAATTGGGAAAGTCCTTAGAAAATGTAGTCCATCAGCAAAGGAGGTGGCTTACAAAACACTCGTTCGACCTATGCTTGAGTATTGCTCATCAGTGTGGCATCCGTACAAGGTCGGGTTGACGGAGGAGATAGAGAAGGTCCAAAGAAGAGCGGCGCGTTTCGTCACAGGGTTATTTGGAAACCGTGACAGCGTTACGGAGATGTTTAACAAACTCAAGTGGCAGACTCTGCAAGAGAGGCGCTCTGCATCGCGGTGTAGCTTGCTCGCCAGGTTTCGAGAGGGTGCGTTTCTGTATTAGGTATCGAATATATTGCTTCCCCCAACTTATACCTCCCGAGGAGATCACGAATGTAAAATTAGAGAGATTTGAGCGCGCACGGAGGCTTTACGGCAGTCGTTGTTCTCGCGAACTATACGCGACCGGAACAGGACAGGGAGGTAATGACAGTGGCACATAAGTGCCCTCCGCCACACACTGTTGAGTGTAAATGTAGATGTAGATGTAGATGTCCGGACAGTCCTATTAGTGAGTCGTGTATGTAGTGCTGAACGTCCGCGACTGTAGCACTCAGCTTCCAGAAAGACGGCTCTGAGGCTATATATAACAGTCACGAGGCTTGAATGGTATTAATTTGATTGAAAATTGTGAAATTTAACAGCATTCTAATAAAAGCTGAATCGTTTCCTTATTTGAAGCCAAATATTATCCATCGAGCAACGTATTATTTGCCAAGTAGGAATCACTCGTAGTTTAGTTAAACACTGCTCATTCTTACAAGACTGCCAATGTAGACAGAGAATGGCTGGTAATGAAATTATGCAGAAAATTACAGTGCTACAGTAGAGAGTACCCATAAGAATTCGAAGGAAATACGTTTTGCCATTTCCACATAATACTGATTCAGCACAAAAAAGGCACCAGGGTATTCATATGCATATATAATCTCAAATATGCACGCACTTGGTTACGAAATTGCTGGCGATCACCCTCCCTCACCACATGTCCCCCACCCGTCCTCTTCCCTCTCATTCACCCTGTGATTACCTTTTTTTCCTAGACATGAAGAGACGGATCGAATGCAAAAGAATTCTGCTCAAACAAGGAGGAGACAATGTTTGTATCATAGAGCTCAACAATCAGTTCCTATTATTTAGCGTAATAAAAAATTGTCCGATTGTTGGGAGGAATGTATATCTGTACAAGGGGAAGAAGTTTATGTACGCTTTAAACTAAAATTAGGACCCTTGGGCGCCACAGAGTAATTTCTTTTATCCCAACAGTACGAAAATATCTCTAACAAAATTCCGTCCCAAAAACACATTCGGTAGAACACAGACGTGACGGAAGCCAGTTTGACAACATTGCACTCACTTGTACGACAAGTATCTCCATTTAGCTTCGTGAAGCTCTTGATCTTCTTAATCGCAAACAGCAATGACAGCAGGACTTGTGCAATAAACTCCGGACAAGGCGAGTAGCCGCCCATTCTTGCACCAGTGCCTGTCGGAGCTCCTGAAGTGCCTTGGGGTGTGAAGACGTGCAGCGATACGTCGACCGAGAGCATCCAAGACGTGCTCGATAGCGTTTAGGTCTGGAGAACAAGCAATCTGAGCATTCCATGCAAACTACGTTATGTATATAGACGATAATAATAATAATTTCGTGTGGTTCAGTGGCCTGTTGCTAGTATTCCTAGCCAGCCGTGGTGGCCGGACGGTTCTAGGCGCTACAGTCTGGAACCACGCGACCGCTACAGTCGCAGGTTCGAATCCTGCCTCGGGCATGGTTGTGTGTGACGTCCTTAGGTTAGTTAGTTGTAAGTACTTATAAGTTCTAGGGGACTGATGACCTCAGATGTTAAGTCCCATAGTGCTCAGAGACATTTAGTATTTCTACTGGACGCCACTTGTACGACTTGCGTTTTGCTACCCTACCCCAGCTGTCCCTCTGGGGAATTGGGACCTAAGTTAAACTTGATATCCGAACCATGAGTGGTTTCTTGAGATTCCTGACATCGCTGAAGGTGAAGAATATGTTAAAACGAAGATTAGAAAATTGTAAGATTCCCCCTCCCCCCTCTTTACTTAACCACCAGAAGTGTCACAGTTTAATGAGTCCGTAGAAGATCTCTGTCAGTCTTGCTGTACCGCTCTTACAAGACTGACTGTGCTATTCCATCCGGCATTTACAGAGATCGTGACAAACCGTCCTTGGATTATATTGGTTATTCGTCGCGTAGCAACAGTGGTAACATAGGTTCCCGTCAGATCTCCGAAGTTAAGCACTGTCGGGCCTGGCTGGAACTGGGATTGGTGACCATCTGGTCTGCCGTGCGCTGTTGGCAGGGGCGGGGGCAGGCGCTCAGTCTTTGTGAGGCCAATTGAGGAGCTAGTTGATTGGGACGTAGATGATCCGGTCGCTAAAACTTGAGATCACGAATGTAAAATTAGAGAGATTAGAGCGCTCACGGAGGCTTTCAGACAGTCGTTCTCCCCGCGAACCATACGCGACTGGAACAGGAAAGGGAGGTAATGACAGTGGCACGTAAAGTGCCCTCCGCCACACACCGTTGGGTGGCTTGTGGAGTATAAATGTAGATGTAGACAAAGGTTGGATTGTAGCCTGTCACGATTGCGGTATATCGTATCGCAACATTGCTGGTCGCGTTGGTCGATATCCAATGACTGTTAGCAGAATATGGTATCGGCGGGTTCAGGAGGGTCATACGGAACGCCGTGCTGGATCTCAACGGCCTCGTATCACTAGCAGTCGAGATGACAGGCATCTTACCCACATGTCAGTAACGGATCGTGCAGCAACGTCTCGATCCCTGAGTCAACCGATGGAGACATTTGCAAGACAACAACCATCTGCACGAGCAGTTCGACGACGTTTGCAGCAACATGTACTATCAGCTCGGAGACCATGGTTGCAGTTACCCTTGACGCTGCATCACAGACAGGCGAAGTCGATGTCTTCATCTTCAGCGCCCGTGGCGCTGGAGAAACTCGCGCAAATGACGACTCTCTATGCCACTGGCAACAACTCCCATCTTTGCGCCTGTGGTTCTTTAGCCCCGTCTTGTTCGGACGAAACAGCATTTAGTTGTCATCATACTTACTTCTCTTATCTTTTCTTTTTTTTTCTTTTTGTATTAATCCTTAGCTTCCCGGGCCATTTTTCGGTCACACACTGTCTCAGGTGCGTCTGAGTGACTCCTATATTTAAATAGCATTAAAAATTGCATTCAGAAATTCAGTGGAACATTTAAGATTTCGTATAAAAGGTTATATTAACACTACACAAAAAATATATATATTCACATTAATTTTGAAGTTTACTGTTTACAAGAAAAACCCATTTAAACAGAAAATTACACAATGTGAACATGATATTATATGATAATGGTAATGCTACAAATATTCAAATACCCTGCACTCCAAATTTTACTTTTTGCTACATGTTTATTGTTTATTGCGCATGTAACAATAAAAGCATAAAAGCTACCACAAAACATTCAAAAAAATGGACATTATATTAGTACTTCTTATGTGTTGTTTCCTTTTCAGTGGTTTCCTTTGCACTCATTGGAAATATTTTTGAGGGCTTTCAAGTCATATTGGCTTCTTGCAACAACGGAAAATAGAAGGCGTCTTTCTCTTCTTTTTTGGGTCACAGTTGGAGCATATTTTGCGCCTTTCAATTGCTCGACAACGACTTCTACTTTTGGTTATGCCAAAACACGGTGAACGATGCACGAGGTTCACGGGGTACGTGATACTTGTTGACTCACTTTTTATGTGTGGTGTCACCAACGAGTTGACGAGATTCACCGGACGGGCTTAGCTGAGCGGTCTAAGGCGCTGTAGTCATGGAATGTGCGGCTGGTCCCGGCGGAGGTTTGAGTCCACCCTCGGGCATGGATGTGTGCGTTTGTCCTTAGGATAATTTAGGTTAAGTAGTGTGTAAGCTTACGGACTGATGACCTTAGCAGTTAAGTACCATAAGATTTCACACACATCTGAACACTTTTTTTACAAGCCTCCTCAAAAATTAAAGCTATTCATCTGCGTTTTGTCTCTGATGGAAATGCAAAGGACAAACTCATTCACCCCACTAATGTCCAACACGCGGAAACATAATGCCATTGACCATCGTTGGAAGAGGCTTCGACCAGCTGCGATGTTTGTTTCGACCTAATGTATTTCTAGCAGAATTCCTAGCTAAAGGTTCAGTCTCCAAACTTCTGTCTTAATCACTTTGATCACTCGTTTCTCCATAGAATTCACAGGTGGCAAACATATTCGTCTTCACTTTCACATTTTTCCTACACTGTATTATGATAGCTTTCAATTTCATTGTCACTATCTGATCCATCGCTTCCAAAACTGTCCTCAAACCATTTTAAATCAATATCCACAAAGTCAGTCCATTAGACATGAACAGTAATAACTTGCCACTGAATCCACTAGACAAAGTCCCATGTGGTCTCAGACATCGCTAGCACGAAAGAAGCAGTAATAGTCCAGGTCGCATAAAGTTACTAACATAGGAAACCACGTCAGCTTTGGGAAAGAATAACTGGACAACGCTGCAACTTGGTACCCCACCATTATGCACTAGCAACAGAGAAACAGTAAACGCTATTAGTATGTAAAACCGCCCTTGGGATGTTGAGGGTTAAGCACGTTTGATGTTCATTCGTCAAACAATTTATTGGAAAGAACGAAAATACCACCCGATGTTTCTTTTTAAATAGGTCGTCCCACTTTGAAGGCAAAGTGTCCGTTTATGTATAACGCCGGTATTAAACGGCTGTTCCTTCGTCTTACAAGGGATATCGTCTGAATTTTTCACGCTGGAAGAAATGCAGTTTCAAAATTTTAGGTGCTATGGCGCTTTGTAAGGTTTTTATTCTGCTGGACGAAGAAACGTTTATAACGGCGGTTTCTCCAGCTCCAGCCCTTCCTGCAAGGTGTGCGCTCGGCGAGTAAGCGGACGCAGCCGTTGACATGAGAACGTAGCACCGCCTAGCGCCAAATCCAGAGTGCACACGTGCTAATTTTAGGACTTAAACCGTGCAGAACACGTCTTTGAATAACTTGCAGCTCATGTCGACAGCTATACTTTTGCAGATGTATTTGTTACACAACTGTCCAGCAAAGGAAAGAAAATCATGGTAGTACATGGTGTTACAATACAGACGGGTTCCATCAATCAGGACGTAAATTTGTTGAGATTAAGTTTTTTGTAACAGTTCCTCTAACACAATTATAATAATTTTTGAATAATGTATACTAACAATGAAATCAAGAGTAAATCGAGCAAACGTATAGTTTTGACGCACACGGCGGACAGAGCTATCACTCCGACGTCATCTCAGACGCCGTCGCAATCTGTTACACCTCGCGACCTTGGCGCGGGGTGCGGATGGCGGAAGGAGCGCGCCGCGGGCGGAGGGTACTTAAATCGGCCGCCGCCGCGACCGAACCCGTTTCCCTCTGAGCAGCCATAGCGTACGGATCTCCGTGCTGGCACGTTCACAGGAGCTCAGTCCGTCAGTTCACCTGATGATGGCGACATGTATGATCGCCGAAATATTGTGCCCGTTGGACACTGTAGACCGGCAGTACACCCGTGGATATTTTGATTATCAAATACGCCGGGAGAAACTCAAGAATCACATCAATGAAATAGTTCCATGTTTATTTCCTCTAATCATCACAAATATGCGATCTGTGTATTGGACGACGAAAATAAATATTTCCTTAGACCAGGCATACCTGACGAAAGGCACTGTACACTCAAAACTAGTTTTATTTATAGAGCGTTCAAAAGGAATAAGAAATGCTCTTGCCCATTGTTCTGCATAATGTGCTGCGTTCCAGGCAAACTTGATCAAATTCGTGCAATGTGGTGATGAAAACAACCAATGCGGATATGACTGACGTTTAACAATAGCGTTAGGCCAATAAACCTGAAATGACAAAGAGCTCTGGGAAATTACACTGTCCGACAATTTTCTAAACATTTTAAACTTTTAGTTGTTGGTAGATTACGAATTATGTTAACAGTCTTTTCGTCGTTCTCCTAAGGACAAAAGTTTTGCAGGTCAAGCATCCAGTAAAGCATTGAATTATTTTCTGCGGATGGAAAGAAGACGTTTCTAATAACACTGAAAATTCTCTCCCGTTTTTCCAAATTTTGCTACGTACATTACAAAACTTATGCAAGTAAACAGTCGTTCTTTTTTAATTTTCGTACTAATTTGCCTTTATGTGACTGAAGACAGATATAAATTTGCAGAACATTAAACCACTGATACCTATCACTGGCATAATTGTGTACGAATGTAGGGGAAGACGAATTTCTCTACAGTGTTACCTACTAATGCCATGTCTCCCACACGTTTACTTCAGGTAACATTCGTAATTTTGAAGCTTCCTTTTCGTGTAATTCCCTGAATCTGCTCGACTCGCATTTGGGAGGACGACGGTCCAATCCCGCGTCCAGCCATCCTGATTTACTGGCAGAAGTAAAGCTGTGAGTACCGGGCGTGAGTCGTACATCGGTAGCTCAGTTGGTAACTTGCCCGCGAAAGGCAAAGGTACCGAGTTCGAGTCTCGGTCGGGCACACAGTTTTAATCTGCAAGGAAGTTTCATATCAGCGTACACTCCGCTGCAGAGTGAAAATCTCATTCTGGATTCATCCTGATTTAGTTTTCCCGTGATTTGACTAAATCACTCCAGGCAAATGCCGGGATGGTTCATTTGACAGGGCACGACCGACTTCCTTCCCCGTCCTTCCCTAATCCGATGAGACCGATGACCTCGCTGTCTGGTCTCCCTCGCCAAACAACCCAATCCAACCCTGAATCTGATTTACCTGGTCAAAGAAACTCGGAATCAGTAATACTCGTTTCACTTTTAATTCATGGTGCTCAGTCTCGTAGATCTCAATCGGTATCGATCCACTGCCTCTCACGAGCAGTTCTAAATATTTAGAATACATTTTCTTTCATACTTTTACGTGTTTCACATCGGCACATACTTCGCACTTCTTGTAAATCTTTCTTCCACTTATACCATTCACGTTCAGATGTTACGAAACGAAACAGGCTTCGCACTATTTAAGCTTAAGTGGTGCCTCCTCCCTTCGTTTAACCAAATAGTTTACAGATTTTCTTTGTCACCGAAAGCTATTCCAGTGTTCTTTGTACTCGGAATGTGGTCTATTTTTCTTCTGGATTTTAATCATCGTCCTAACTCCAGTTCACGGAATCATTCGACACAAGGGACCGTCGCGGTTCGCCAGTCGATCGTTGGAAATGGTCGTCGCCACAAATGCCGTCATCGAGATGAAAGACGGCTCGAAATGCGAAGCATTCCACGGGCGCAGTCTGTTGGGAAGAGTATTATATCATGGGGGTCATTCTGCTGCGCTTGCATGGGACCTGTAATATTAATTGAAGACATTCTGACATCTGCGTATGACCTGCATCACTTCACAATTGGTGTCTTCCCCGACGGCGAACACATTCCTGCAGCAGTAAAACCGTCCGTGTCTCAGAACCAGAACCGTGCTCAGTGGTTTCAGGATATTTATAATGAACTAAAGTTCATGTCTCGGCGACCAAATTCTCCTGATGTAAATCCTGTGGAACGCATCTGGGTCGCAATCGGCCGCCATCACCGCGTGTGAAAATCAACGGCCCATTATTTGTGCGAATTACATGACTGGTGCGTAGACATTAAACGCCACATACCTTCACAAACCTACCAACAAACTGTTAGATCGCTAATACGCAGACTCAGTTACCTATTTCGTACCAAAACGGACAAACAAGCTGTTAAGCAGGCGGTCATAATGACATGGCTCGTAAGTGTATTTCATCTTTGCTAGGTTGAAATAAATTAACTGGATTGTATATTACTGTGAAACTCTAGAATATGCTGAAAGGCAGCCCTTTAGTAACCACTGCTAATTATTTTGGATAGTAAACGAGTAATAAACTCGAGTTAAGGGAGTTAGAACGGAGAAAAAAAAATTTCACGTTTTCGGATTTTCATCTCATTATAAAATTTGCAATTTTGCAAATAAAATTATACATATATCACTTTTAAATTCACGTGGGAAGTATTTTATTTCATTTTTTAAATATAATGTACACCGGTTGAAAATGTTAAAATTCTTACATGCATTACTTCAAGATCTAATCAGATTGGTAATTTCTTATATAGAAGGCTATGGATTGCTGTGTTATAAACGTTAAATTACGTGTTTGTAATGGTAGCACTGTAAAAACAGTAAAGTTGAAGCAAAGTTTGAGAGACAAGAAACTTTCTGATGGCAAAACCATAAGAGGCGGGCTGACACAAAATGATTGATGAACTACAGCAGTATTATGGGATGGCCATTAGAAATAATACTGAGAATTTGTTGAATATGAATCAGGCAGTATGGGCTACCTTCCTTCACAGATTGTCAACTGATGAAAAACCGGTACATCACCTATGCCTTCCTGGACCTGATTCATGGTTCAGTTACTGCAATGCCCAGTATTCAAACAGTTCATACAGCCATAAATATTCCAGCCCAGCAGCAGTCGTGGATATCATGAAACTTACCTACAGAGATCTGGCAAATTTTGAATTACTGAAGAATGGTCTGCATGGTCAGACACAAAATCCCAATGAGTCTCATATGGACTCACATACCAAAAAATGTTTTGTTGGAATGAAGACACGAAAGTGTGGGTCAGTCATGCTGTTATTGCTTTTAATGATGGCAACATTGGTAGGGTGAAAGCGCTACAACATATGGGAATTAAACTTAGTGCAAATTGTAACAGAGAACTTGAACGGATGGACAAGGTTCGCATTGATAAAGCACAGTTGGCCACTAAGGAATCCAGAAAGAAGAAAAGAAGAAAAATCCTGGAGAAGGATGAACAGGATGATATGCAGTATGGTGCTGGGTGCTTCTGGGTAACAAAAAATAAAAAATAAGCATATATTGAGTTGGTCTTTTTAAACTTTAGGAGCCGTTCCTAAAAATTTACACTTTCTGTTGTATTTTTACCTAAATCTCAGTAACCACTTACAGCAAAGTATTCAAATTTTCTGGGAGTAATAACATACATATCCTGAATCTAATGAACTAAAAGAACGTAATGTTATGTATGATTAAAATTATTTAGGGTAACGTACAAAAAAGTACACAAATTATAACGTGTACTTACAAAATTGCTTTTCGGCAAGCAGTGGCTGAAATGGATTTATTGTATTTCAGTAGACTCAGAACATATACTTTAATGTCCTGTAAAATTTTCATATCAATGGCTACAGTGGTTCCTAAAATACAGGGAAGCCAAGTCATTAAATTTAACATTGTCGGGATACTGTGAACTACTGTGTAAGAGAATCAACCAACGTAAACTGAAATTCGCTTTACAAATACTATCGCGTTCTGCCCTGTTTTCAGTTTACCGATGTACCATTAACCAAGGATATGTGGCCGCCATGTTGCGCATGTGCTGTTTACAATAAGCCACTGGAAGAGTGCACATGTTTCCAGCCAACTAGAGCTACGGATGTGACAATTATTAGCTGTTTGTTAAATACCTACAGTGCGTCGTAGCTCCTAAGATTCTGATAATGTGCTTCTGTATAAAAAATTTGAGAACAGATCTCGACATGACGGACTGGACCGTTCCTTTGTTAAGTGCAGCAAAAGGGAAACCCAACCTCACTCTCTTTAGTTCTTTACCACTCAAACTGTCTGAACAACCCTGCCTGCCTCGAATCACCTGCGTCGTTATCCTAAGAGTTGATTTGATTTAAACTCGAGTCTTCTTCTGCACTGATCACTCTTCTTACAGAAGACTGGCAACTTTGTGGAGTGCTCGTATATGTTCAGAGCTATTCTGACAGTATCTTGGGATATCAAGCCACTCAAGGTGATTCTGCTAGCATCAAACTCTTCTCCTATCTGGTCCACTGTTTCTCTTAATTTTTTTCAAAGTGAGTTGTATCAAGCTAGTTTCGGAAAATGTAGTCAGTGCTCTACTTGCATTTAATAAGTTTTATCAACACAATACGTGTAATAGCTACCGTAGTCTGCACATAGGATCTTGTAAGTGTCACGACACCTTCACTCCTCAAATGCCTGCAGTTGGTTCATGCATGAGGTTCGTTTTAATCTCCAAGATTCTAATTATAGAGTTGTATCAGTAAATAAATAATAACACTTAACAATTCGCTATCGCAAATTGAAGAACGAGACTAAGTCTCAGATGTTTAATTTTTCGAAACGCTGTTTGCGCAGCAGAAGTTAAAGCCATTGCCTCTTCGCCATGAGACCATCTTCTTTTGGTCAGATCCTATGTATTCGATGTGCCTTCGATGTGAATTCCTATTAAAGTTTGCAACCGAGATGTCTGTCCTTCTCTTCATAATCTCCACAGTTTCAGTATTCTTGTAAATTGATGTTATGTCCTAACTCTTTACCGTTGATACTATTCTTTTTAGAAGCTGAAAGTATTCCAAGTAATCAGCAAGTTTCACAGTGTCATCTTCCTAACGAATGTTATTTAAAATATGTCACTGATCTCGATTTCTTCGTCTACGTCTTCCTATGCTTTTGCAAAATTCGCTTCTACCAATGGCTTCGCGGTAATAATATACTTCCTCCATACTGACATCAGTAAAGCGGAGTCGATATAATATCCCAACACAACTGAAAGAAATCCCAAGCCATTCGATCGGAAAGGATTCACACTTCAGCTCTCCTATATTTACAGGAACTCATCTCTTTCTCTATAATTACCCGAAGTACAAAAGCAAATCATAACCTACCATTTAAGCATACCGTTACCTAATACACTTCACATAAGAGTGCTAAGTGAAACATCTCCGGTCTTTTAATTATTAGTAAGCTAAAAAATTGCGATACAATGCCCCTTCAGGCCATTTTTCTTTTCCAGCTCTTATCCAGTCTCTCCATACGTGACATGCGATACTGGATGGTCTAAAATACTTATCTAAGACTGCAGTAACACACTCATTGAACTGCAGACAATCTCTTACAAAATTTATGTAACCCACAACCTACCATCGCACCTCATCTTCTCTGTTGGTAACTATACATTTTATTTTAACGCAATTTAATTATTTTTTCTAACTTGTCAACTTCCAATAATCAGACGTCTATCTCCTCTGCGTCTGTTACGTCATTTGCCATTACTAACTCGTTCTGTTATTCTTCTAATGTTCAACAGACCTCCTCGTGATATGTACATCTTTGTTTTGGTGCATTATTTCATAACAGTTGTCTGTTCTGCAAACTGAAAATGTTACACAGAATAGGACTATCATAGGAAGAGATACGGGAATTTTCGGAGCAGTCTTCTGACCCTGAAAACGCACATATTGAATGTGAATCTTTCGGTGACGATGATAATGAGGTACATGTCGCTGGAAACTCAGAACTACACCTAGATGGTGTTCATAAAGAATCCATTTACGAATATGGAGGAGGTTTAGTGTAAATTCTGTTGAGTGTGTCTTATTTTTTTCTCGTAATGGGAATGAAATATGGGGTACAGCTGCTCAAGCTGGAGTTTCTAGTAAGCGGACCAAAAAGTATGAACTGAAAGACGACCAGAGACCAACACATTATTCGGTTAGGAACTGTGATAATGAAGAATCTTCTTTTATGTTGTTCTTTCGTGTACCGTCGTTGACAAAGTGTGTATGTGGACCAACAAGGGAGGTCGAATCGTTTACGAGGACTAGGTAGATATATATTCTTGGTGTTCCAATCTTGACTGGAGTTCAGAGGTCAAGAAATGAAGAATGTTGAGAATGGCCGGCAACTGCACAATGAAATTATGTCTCGCAACCACTTCCATGCTATTCTAAGGACGTTGCACTTTAACCGTGCAGCAGCCCGATGTGAACACTTCGAGTAAAGTAATCAAATTTTCAGGGAGTAATAACCTACATATACTGAGTCTCATGAACTAAATGAACGTAATGTTATGTATAATTAAATTCAGTTTGGAGCCAATCAGACAAGTTTCTGGGGTGTGGGAAATTACCCTTACGGATGCCTACATTTCAGGATTGTGCATTACTGTGTATGAACAGTTGGTCACATTTCGAGATCACTGTCCATTTCGATCACACATCTCATCAAAACCAAGCAGATACGGATTACTGAGCAATTTGTGACAGTGCAACAAGCTACTGTTGAAAATAAGAATGTATTTGGGGAAGGAGGAAAAAACCAGAGCCCTGGAACGTGGAAAGTATGTTGTGAAATTGTGAAAAACCCTGGTGGTTGAACCTGAAAAGTCTAGACGTAATATCACCTGTGATGACTTTTTACATCTCTCAATTTATCTCATTATTTGTTCTCAAAACATCATATACTAGTCGGTACTACCCAAAAAAACAATGGTGAACTGCATGTCGGTTTTACTGCAGCTTAAGGACGGAAGTATCCATTATAGTATTTGGTTTTCAACCAGATATGCTGATAGCCTCTTACGTTCCTAAGAAAAACAAAGTTATTGTCCTTAACTCTCTTTATGACCAACCAACGG
Organism: Schistocerca gregaria; assembly: GCF_023897955.1. Classification (NCBI taxonomy): domain Eukaryota; kingdom Metazoa; phylum Arthropoda; class Insecta; order Orthoptera; family Acrididae; genus Schistocerca; species Schistocerca gregaria. Next base: position 144,831,346 of record NC_064925.1, read on the forward strand.
TGTCATCTCCACAAGTAAAGAAAGCTGAGGACATACAATTCCACAAAGGGCCGCGTTGACATCACGGAGCAGAAAACATTACGCTACAGTGTGAAAAGTAAGACAAGGCGCTGTCCATTGGTGGCATTCTTCAAAATGACCGATGTGATGTAATGAATACATATGATGATGCTGGCTAATGATACATACATCTGACGTCGGACTTAGTCGTCAGTTTGAGAAAGCAGCTAGCAAGGATAAATGAACCAATGAATTCATTAGTAGCACTGGATACAGGAAGGACAGTGGAACCACCAGATAAGAAAAGGAGAAGAAATGGATGTATAGAGAAGAAAGATAGAAAAAGTCATACCTCAAACCAAGGTCATCTTTGGCGGTCCCCAACAGTGCATGAGTTTTATTCGGAGGACAAAACACAGTTCCGACCCGATTTTTCTTTAAAATGCGGGCGATTTTCCCCGAGATTGCGCCTGTATATGGAATAAACGCAGTGCCTACCTCCTCCCTCGTGATTTCATCCATCGCAACAGGCTGTGCTGCAGTGGTTGGGCGGAGAGCACATTGAATCTGCCAGTCTGAGTACCCATTTTTTCGAAATACAGTTCTCAGATGTTCCAATTCCTGGGGTAGACTCTCTGCGTCAGAGATAGTGCGCGCCCTATGTACTAGAGTTTTAAGTACCCCATTCCTCTGTGTAGGGTGGTGGCAGCTGTCTGCGTGCAAATACAGATCAGTGTGCGTTGTATTCCGATACACCGTCAGCCCTTCTGTTGACCAAGATGTCAAGGAAAGGTAGTTTACCCTCCGTTTCAGTCTCCATACTCAATTTCATGTTGGAGTGTATGGAGTTTAGATGTGTAAGGAAGTCAAGGAGTTTATCCATACCATGTGGCCAGATGACGAACGTGTCGTCCATGTAACGGAAACAGCAAGTAGGTTTCCATTCGGATGACTGCAGGGCTTCCTCCTCGAAGTTCTCCATGTACAAATTCGCTACCACCGGTGAGAGTGGGCTACCCATGGCGAATCCCTCCGTTTTTTCGTATTATTCACCATTAAAAAGAAAGTACGTGGAAGTCAAGACATGCCTAAAAAGTTCAGTGGTCTTCTCGTCAAACTTCTGACTAATCAATTCTAGTGACTCTCGCAGGGGTACCCTCGTAAACAAAGAAACGACGTCAAAACTCGCCATGATATCTGACTCATCCAACCTGAAGCTATCAAGACATTTCACAAAATCCACGGAATTACGGATGAGATAAGGGCATTTACCCACATAAGGACTTAATATTCCCGTCAGGTATTTGGCCAACAAATATGTAGGTGCCCTGATGTTGCTGACAATGGGGCGTAATGGTACCCCCTCTTTGTGAACCTTCGGGAGTCCATATAGTGTAGGAGGTACCTAACCTTGCGGTAACAATTTCTTAGCGTCACCCTCCGGTAGGTCTGCGTCCTTAAGAAGCGATCTCGTCTTGTTCTCCACCTTCTTTGTAGGGTCAACGCTGATCTTCCGGCAGGAATCGTCATTTATCAGGCTCTGCACCTTACCAGTGTAGCCCTTATGGGACATTTAACACCCCCAATCCCCGGGCCAAACCACCACCTATCTTCGCCATCTAACATTTAGAAACTGCAAGCGTCATTACTTCTGTATCGCTTACTGCATTATAACCATCTCGCAGATGCCTCTGTCATCATACTACACATATCAAAAAATGTTTTGCATCACCTTGGTTCCGAGAGTTCCGGAACTAGTACATAAAATTGGAATACAGATCAACATAAACGTCAATTCCGCCCATTTGTTGCTCATGAGAACCAGACATTGCGTGTTGTACCACCATACCGCGAGATCTTCAGAGGTGTACACACCGGTACCTCTAATACCCAGAAGCACGTCCTCTTGCATTGATACATGCCTGTATTCGTCGTGGCAAACTATCCACAAGTTCATCAAGACACTGTTCGTCCAGACTGTCCCACTAGTCAACGGCGATTCGGCGTTGAACCCTCAGAGTGGTTGGTAGGTCGCGTCGTCCATAAACAGCCCTTTTCAATCTATACCAGGCATGATCGATAGGGCTCATGTCTGGAGAACACGCTGGCCACTCTAATCGAGCGATTTCGTTATCGCCGACATCTGTGGCCGAGCGATTCTAGGCGCTTCAGTCGGGAACCACGTTGCTGCTACGGTCGCAGGTTCGAATCCTACCTCGGGCATGGATGTATGTGATGTCCTCAGGTTAGTTAGGTTTAAGTATTTCAAGTCTAGGGGACTGAACACCTCAGATTTTAAGTCCCATAGTGCTTAGAGCGACTTGAACCACTTTTGATTTCGTTATCCTGAAGGAAGTAATTCACAAGACGTGCACGATGGGGGCGCGAATTGTCCATGAAGAAGAATGCCTCGCCAATATGCTGCTCATGTGGTTGCACTATCGGTCGGAGGATGGCATTCACATATCGAACAGCCGTTGCGGCACCTTCCATGACCACCAGCGGTGTACGTCGGCCCCACATAATGCCACCCCAAAACAGCAGGGAACCTCCACCTTGGGACACTCACTGGACACGGTGTCTAAGACGTTCAGCCTGACCGGGTTGCCTCCAAAGACGTCTCCTACAATTGTCTGGTTTAAGGCATATGCGACACTCATCGGTAAAGAGATCGTGATGCCAATCCTGAGCGGTCCATTCGGTATGCTGTTGGGCCCATCTGTACCCAGCATGTTGTCGTGTTTGCAAAGATGGACCACACCATGGACGTCGGCAGTGAAGTTGCGCATCATGCAGCCTACTGCGCACAGTTTGAGTCGTAACACGATTCCCTGTGGGTGCACGAAAAGCTTTATTCAACATGGTGGCGTTGCTGTCAGGGTTCCTCCGAGCCTTAATCCGGTAGCGGCGATCCACTGTAGTAGTTGCTCTTGGGCGGCCTGAGAGAGGCTTATCATCGACAGTTCCTGTCTATCTGTATCTCCTCTATGTCCGAACATCATCGCTTTGGTGCACTCCGAGATGCCTGGACACTTCCTTTGTTGAGCCCTTCCTGCCACTACGTAACAGTGCGGACGTTTTGGGGTGACATCACGTCGGGCCGACGTACACCGTTGGTGTCATGGAAGGTGCCGCAAAGGCTGTACGATATGTGAATGCCATCCTCCGACCGATAGTGCAATTACATCGGCAGCATATTGGCGAGGCATTCAAACCGCTCTACTGAACGTTTAGACATAGTTGAACTACAGACAACACGAGCCATGTACCTCCTTCCTAGTGGAATGACTTGAGCTGACTGGCTTTCGGACCCCCTCGGTCTGATAGGCTCTGCTCATGCATGGTTGTTTATATCTTTGGTCGGGTTTAGTGACATCTCTGAACAGTCAAAGGAATTGTGTCTGTGATACAATAATCACGGTCAACGTCTGGGAACATGAGTGAAGCAGTACTTTTTTTATATCTGTGTTTACTGCACTGACAACTGATCCCACCTGCAGAACTGCCATATCCACGAAATACAGGGACATCACTATCTCCGGGAGAACATTGAACCATGTCAGTTGTTAGGTTATAATATTGACGTGCATGAAAACCCAGTTTTATTAGGTAATAATATTGACGTCAATGAAAACCCAGTTTTATGCAAAATACAGCAACTCGCAGCGATCATTTTATACGCAATGTCAATGTCTGACGCGCTTCATATTATAATATACTCCTCTTTAAGTGTAGAACCATGGATGAGGATAGAAAAAAAAATCTCATGGGGAGAGATTGGGACTACATGGAGGATGTGTAAGGGCTTCCCAGCGAAATTTCTGCACATTTATCGAAACAACTTCGGCAACATGTATGGGGGCATTATCTGGCAGCAGAATGATGCCATCTGTCAAGATGCCTGGGCATTTGGATAAGATGGCGTCCTTCAATTTTTGTAAATTGTCCTCCATAAAATCCCGATCTCACGCCATGCGATTTTCGTATTTTAGAGCCCTGAAGAAAGACATTCCTGGCCGTCGATTTGCTTCGGACGAAAAGGTGAACACGATATTGCAGTGCCTTTGTTATGCTGATTATAGGGCGCAGTTCCTATGGACATACAACTTCGCAACCTAATCAGAATAACACAAGCACTACAGTATAGTCTTTATCTGCAGGTACCGGGCAAGCGACTTTCAAGTACAATGTTTGACCTGAAAGGAAAGTACATAATGGATGTACGACTGTAAGTCCTATACTCGTGTTGACGACATAAGGGGGTTTGGGTCAGGTCGTGACTCGTGTATGATTACCCAAATGGTATGGAAACCGCTCGCAATAAGCGGGAAATCTGGGTTCGAGTCCCGGTCTGGCACAAATTTTCAATGTCGTCCTACCATTCTGCAGAAAAGGGAATGTGTGGGTACAATCATAGTTCGAGAGCCAACGGCAAATGCTTTCCCAAAAGAGCACTAACCGTCTTGTCTGATAGTGGAACACATACGAGGGTTAAAACTTTGATAGTGGCAACTATTTATTTACAGATAGTGCAAAATAGATACGTTTTTCAAAGTTTTACTGACCTTCAAAGTAGTCACCAGCATTGTGTATAACCGTCACCAGCGATGTGGAAGTCGTAGGATGCTCTTAGCAGTGCCAGTTGTGTTGACAGTTCGAGCGGCGCGGTCTATTGCCCGACGAATTTGTAGCAGTTCTGAAGCGAATGCTGTGAAGTGTTTCCTTCAGTTTAGAAATCGAGTTGAACTGACGATGGCATAAGTCAGGGGAGCGCAGTAGATGGTATAGCACTTCAGTTGCCCAATCAGCCAAAGAATTTAGTAACAGCTTGCACTGTACGTGCTTGAGCATTGTCCTGCAAAATGATGTTCAGGTCCTGCAGAAAGTGTCATCACTTCTGTCTCTAAGCTGGTCATAGGTTGTGTTCCAAAAATGAACAGAATAGAAACAGGTCAACCCTCTGTTACGTTGAGCTGACGAATAATTATTTTGTTGTGATCACGAAATGGAATTAATTTTTCGCACATGTTAGATGACTCTTTAACTTGGGCATTCTGCTAGCATCTTTGTAACGCACTTAATGCAACTGTATTGATTTTAGTAAGATTATTTTCTGTCTCACTTACAACTTGCAATTGTAGTACCACTTTCTGTTGATTTCAGATGGCTTTCTTGAAAAAAAAAAAAATACATTAGTCAACATAATCCTCTACATCAATTTCAGATGTTATAGTAGATCCCTATTTATTATTATAATCATAACTATTTTGGTGAATTCTCACGATGACACTAAGCAAATAACTTTGTCATATTTTCTTTAGGTTCGTCTTAATATTCCAGTAGGCTTCCATTCTTTCCGAGAAGGGTTCTTTACAATCTTCCAACCACTTCATCTATGGTGTCTGTTGTGGTTGGTCAGGTGAAATTTCCCATTTGTCTACTTTTTAAGGTGGTACAATAAATGAAGGTCAAATTCACAACTTACATGAGAGCTTTATATATCGCAATGGGGAGGTGAATATGGCACCTAACTCAATTTGCGGTATGAGCAAATTTGTCTAGCAATATGTAATGCAAAAAAGAGATGACATTCAATCGACGGTAATTAATACACTGTTACTATAATTGATGTTTGAGCGGAAGGTGAAACAATCAGCGAGAGGCGTTTTAGTTTGGAATTCAGAGGGACGACACAGAGGCAAGGCCACACTACAGAGGGTACTTAAAGCGGTGTACCAGATCGAATGTCAATGACTGACGAGGTGACTCAGATGGGGAGAGCAAGTATAACTGCCCGTCTGAGGGAGGACAGGAAAGAAGGCTTTTAGAATACTTCGTTTCGGAACTCCGAATGGATACGAAACAAGACCAGTAACGCATTTTCGATCACGTGCCCAGCAAGTAGTCCACACATGAGAGAGTAAATGTACGCATTTAGGCGTCTGGAATGGGCACAAAACGTCCAATTGGCGGAAACGCGCTAGGAAGGAGAAAAGAGCCAATGTTTCGACGCAGTTGAATGGTAGTAACCTTGCGATTGGTAGAGAGAGTTTCCACAGAATAAGAAGAACGCTCCTGTTGGTCGAAAAAAGCCGTGACGTGAAGAACGAAAGAACCCCGGTGGGGAGGCAGTCAAGCTATGAGTAAGACAAGACGGAAATTTGGAGGACTCTTCTCTGAACTGGCGTCAAGTGGAGAATGGAGCGCATAACGCTCTGTACGATGCAGAGGAGTAATTTGTGTGAACACTGTGTTCACAGCGGCTGATATCCAGCTAGAAATTAGCTGTAGCATCGTTTAGCTCCAACTGGAGAAACGGTCCAGCCAATTAGTTAATTGTTCTTGCGAGAACTTAGACGGCATTATAATATGCACGCTGCTCCAACCATGTGCGTGTATATCGCCACATTATAAGAGTAGGAATTAGTACATGTTCCCTCGAATAAGGAGAAACATATGGAAAGTTTTTGCTGAAAAATTCAGCAAAGGTGTAATTAGTTTTACAGGAATTTCAGCAGAAGAGAACGGCCTAGCAGACGACAGCTCATCGCAGCTTAAGGTAAATACCGCATGCAGAGACGTAAACTTATTGGTTCACCATCTTGCGTCGACTGTAAACTCGAGCGACCTTGTGTGATCTTTTGCTGAATTTGTGACAGAAATAACCATCCACTGTAGACTTGATTGTCATCCTGAAAATAATACCGAGCTTTGAAACGGAATCGGACTATTTTCGTAGTACTGACCAACATCATAACCTGAATGTAGCAACAATTTTGTAAATAAACTTCTAGTTAAACATTAATATTGTCATGTTTAGGATAATTTAACATTCTGAGAGTTAATATATAATATTGTTGTGTTTAGGATTATTTCACTTTTTGATGCTGACGAGATGCATTATCCTGACAACTGTTTTTTTTTTCTCTCACGTTGATAACATTGTAAAAGCGTTTATTTTGTGCTAATACTGCCACATTAAAGATGACATTTCAACTTAAAGTTCTCTTCAATCATAGAATAAGTAAACCAGAAAATATTGCACCTTAGAACTTTAATCTGAATGTCGGCTGGTCTTACATTTGCGTTGTTGAGGTCCTTTCCAATTTCGTTCAGCCAAGGTGTTGAGTTCTTGTTGGTTGCTTTTCTTGTAGTCTGTTGAGCTAGACAGAGAATTTCATTCGTCTTTTCTTACTATCAGTTTGGATGTTTGAAAATTTTTCTATTGTTTTGTTTGACTGTAGCCCGTAACTATCTTGGTTATGTCTTGCTCTAAAATTTTCCTAGTCATCTTTCTGTCTCCTTCTTTGATTTCTTCAAGTTCGTGTTTTCTGTTAAGCGTCAGTGTTTCGCTTGCGTAGAGGACTGTTGGTTTTATGACTTTGTTTGTAGTGCCGAATTGTTGTCTGTCTTCACATGAATTTTTTACTGTAGGTGTTTTGGACTATGCTTTCTTGACCTTTGAAGGCGGTTTTCTGTGATATTTTTTTCAGAGCCTATCGCTTCAGTGGATTCTCCAAGGTAGTTAAAATACGGGATGCTGTTGATTTTACCGTATTTCGTTTTCAGTCTCGTTATTTCTGTCTTTGAACGTAAGAATTCAGCTTTTTTGCCTTACTTCTGCACGTTCTTTAAGTGACCCAAGCTGTTTGACAGCTGTCTCCACGTCCTCTGCAAATGCAGCCAGATCGTACACAAATGCAAGGTACGGTATGTTGGGGTTGTTTTTTGTAAAGCCCAGTAGGAATGGCTTCCAAAATCTACTTTTCTTGAATTCCTTCTCCCATTCTTCCATAACGCTCTGAATCTCCTCTAGGGCACTGAACACAGATCAATCGAGGTGGAACTATGAAAAAAATAAGCAAAATATACAAACAGACTAGTCCATGTGCAACATAGGCATTCAAGGAGTAATTTTGAAATGCCTTTTTTCTTTCTTCTAGTGCGTTTTCACGTTCTTCATGGCACCAAAGGTGTTCTGGTTTTTTGAAAAGGGCGATCAGGTATTTCGCTGTTTTGATGATTTCAGTCTGAAATGTCTTCCAGTCTTCTGCAGGTTGTTCTTCCCATTTTGCTGTTATTTTAGAGTATCTGATTTGGTGTAGGTCAAATTTTGGGATCACTGGCGTTTTCCTGTTGAATTTTCTTTTAGATGTGAATTTAATTTTGATTTTCATTGAATAATGATCCGAAAAGATGTTTGCACCTTTGCTACCTTCACATCGTAAATTTCTTTTTGTAGTCATAAGATATTGCTACATGATTGGTCTGAAATTGTCCTGAATAATGGATTGGTGATCGTCATTTTTTTGTTTTATTTTGGGCTTTTTTTGAAGTGAGGTTGACATAATTTTTAGATTGTTTTTTTTATGTAACTCAACGAGTCATGTGCCATTCTCACTGGCGATCCAGTGAGCAGCATTGGCTCCCACTGTCCTCTCGTATTTCCATTCCATGCCAGTTTGGTCATGAAAATCACCGAGTGTAATTTTCAGATCATCCTTTGGAATTTGGGCCATCTGTGTTTCAAGCTCTTCCCGGAAGCTTCTGTTTTTTCGAACTCTTTTTTATTCTCGCCATTCGTTGGTGTATGTACGTTAATGAAGGTTTTGTTTTTGTTTGTGTCTTTGATTCTTCAGGTCATATGTCGGTTGTTGATGGGTTTCACATTTTTGTACTGAATCCAAAACTTTTTGTCTACAATGAAGGCCTTGCCAAATAGTGCTGCTCCTTTGACAATGTTCTTATTTGACTCACGTTTCAAGATCCTGTAATTATTGCAATCTATCGTTTAGGAAATCGTGAAGAATATTTCTTGTAGGGCGAGGATTTGGATTTTCTTCTATCTGTTGTGTTGTGCGATCATGTAGTTTTCCTGCTAGAATGACTGCCCGAATTTTGAAAGTGCCAAAATGTGGATTTGTGGGCGTTTACTAGTGCACTACGACTTGCTCTCTCGTGTGTACGACCAAGCTCCCCAGAGTCCGAATGTTTGGTTGCCACTTTTGGATTGAGTCGATCGCCCATCTGGGGTAATTCTGACTTACTTGTGCGAGTCATGTTTGCTTATCATCAGTTTTCTACCTTCTAACAATGGTGTTTATTTACTGTTCATTTGTATCTTATTGAATATTTCTGATTATTTTGTTAATTCACCAATGCATAAAACACTTAGCCGCAGGTCTCAAATAAAGGATATTAAATGCAGCGAATTAGCCGATGTGACCGAGCGGTTCTACGCGCTTCAGTCTGGGACCGCGCGACTGCTACGGTCGCAGGTTCGAATCGTGCCTCGGGCATGATTGTGTGTGATGTCCTTAGGTTAGTTAGGTTTCAGTAGTTCTAAGTTCTAGAGGACTGATGACGTCAGAAATTAAGTCCCATAGACCTCAGAGCCATTTTAACCATTTTTTCGAATTAGCTGCTGGGCATGAAAGCAGAGGTGTGCGGCTCGTCCCTATGACATTTTCGAGGCATCCTTTTTAAACAGAACCGCATATAGGCCACTGACCTGACTTTCGAGTAACCGTAGGTAAAATTGCATTTTCAGTTTTGGTTGTTCACGGAACAGAATGTTCTGCAAAGGAAATAATTTCTTTTTGTCACTCTTTAGTTAATTATTTGTCCCGGGTTCGATTCCCGGTGGGATCAAGGACTTTCTCGGCCTCGTGATGACTGGGTGTTGTGTGATGTCCTTACGTTAGTTAGGTTTAAGTAGTTCTAAGTTCTAGGGGACTGATGACCATAGATGTTAAGTCCCATAGTGCTCAGAGCCATTTGAACCATTTTAATTATTTGTTATTTTTGGATACATGAAATAGGTTTCAGGTTATTGCCCATTGTCGGCGCTAATGGCAAAGATTTCATTGAGCTGATTGTTTATGTTCGAACAGTGCATCGTGGAACCAGGAGACACAGCAATTAACTTTCCTAACATTAGGTTTACACTGGAGACTTAAGAACGGAAGTGAGTTTCGCATGACGTATTACTGCCAAATAAAACAGATCGAGAAATATTGAATCATACATATAAAGAATTGCTACACTGGCGTCTTTGTGTGAGATCTGATTCCTCATCTCTCTCCGTACTGTCGTCTTTTGCCTTCTCCTTGCTGGCCCTCAAATAAACACTCTTTCTGGCAGCTATCTCGTTAATCGCAAACGGTAGTTGTCTTGCCACCTTAGGTCAGACATTAGAACACTGCCAGCCATGGCACAAAGTCTTTGGAGAAATATCAATGTCCGTACATCAGAAAATATACGGGGCAGTTGCATCTTTTTAATTGTTTGTTGCTGCCAGGTCGATACGTGACAGCATGATGGCTATCACCCATACCGGTCTGAACGAAGAGAAATGAAAAAAAAAAAGAAACAGTGCTGTCGATATTAGTCTCGAATCATCATTTTCAAGTTTTGCAGAAGTTTCTATAGTATCCGTTATATTGAAATTAAAGACTTCGTTCGTGCAAACACAACAAGTTCCCTGAGTCAAAATTTACTCGCTGTTCATTGTTCCAAGCCACAGTGGGAGTAATTCTTTTTCATTCAGTTTTATTTCGCTAGTGCTACCAAAGTAAACACGAGCAATAACAGGCACAGCGACATTACACAGCCGTCATAATTTATCCTGCAGCGACACCGAGCGCAACAGTTTTGCTCTGTTGAGTTAATTACGCAGTCAGCAACCTTTATGTTTTAACCTTTAATTAACTGCTGTCACAAAGCTACGTTTTCTCGTATTTCGAACAGTCGTAAATATGCAAGTTAGTGGAGAAAGAGATCCCTCTCTGATACGGGATGGCAGTTACCGAGTGCTGTGCAGAAGGAAGTTCTGAACTTATGATGCAAAGGGCCTTCTGGTTGATATTTAAGAGGAACTCCTTATTCAGGTATAACAATTAAACAGCATTCACAGAGTAGAACACAACCAGTGTAGGTCAACGCAAGAGTAATTCACCACGATGCTGGTGGCTGAGCTTTGTAGCTGTGGACTAGATTAGTTGAAGAAATTCAACAATCAGCCAGTTTTTGCATAAAAGGAATAGAAACAGTATTTTTTAAGTATTTCTTCGAACAAGAGCAAAAGATTGGAACAAAAGAGTTGTTTCAGAAATTATATTCTATGCTGATTAAACGCCGAACAAAAGTTTTCTATGCTGATTAAACGCCGAACAAAAGTTTTGCTCACAAGGGAACCTCCCCATCGCACCCCCCTCAGATAGAGTTATAAGTTGGCACAGTGGATAGGCCTTGAAAAACTGAACACAGATCAATCGAGGTGGAACTATGAAAAAAATAAGCAAAATATACAAACAGACTAGTCCATGTGCAACATAGCCATTCAAGGAGAATGTGAGCTCAGGAGGTCCCATGGTTAGCATGAGCAACTGAGGAAGAGAGGTCCGTGGTTCAAGTCTTCCCTCGAGTAAAAAGTTAAACTTTTTATTTTCAGACAACTAACGTGTGTCAGTTATCAAAGTTCAGGCACTGACACATAATCAACTTCGCTCTCCAAAATTCCAGAACATATTCAGATTTTCTTGGACATATGCAGGATTTGACTGTCTACACACGGAAAAAAATGGAAAATGTTAAAAACGTATGTTTTGACAAAGCACAGGGAAAACTGTGCGACTGTGAAACTGTTGCATTCATTTGTTGCAGTTTATGTGACAAACTCTTAAGTTTTCGTCACGTTTTTGGGAGTGATTACAAACCCACAAGAAAACACAAATCGGGCGAGGTAGAATAATCTTTTTTCCCATTCACCATGTGTACAAGTTAGGTGGGTCGACAACATATTCCTGTCATGTATAGAATACATCAGACGTGTTTTCCTGTGGAGGAATCGGTTGACCTATGACCTTGCGATCCAATGTTTTCGGTTACCATTGGAGAGACACGTCCTTTCGTCTACTAATCGCACGGTTTTGCGGTACGGTCGCAAAACACAGACACTAAACTTATCACAGTGAACAGAGACGTCAATGTCCGAACGGACTGATCATAACTTTGCGAATAAAGTAATCTTCTCACGCGAGGGAAGACTTGAGCCAAGGACCTCTCGTTCTGCAGTTTCTCACGCTAACCACGGGACCACGGCGCTCCAGAACTGAAGCCATCCTTGATGTTGGCTATCTTGCACATGAACGACTCAGTTGGTATATTTTGGTTATTTTTTCCATAGTTCCACACAACTTCTTCCTGTTTTCTCGATTGATCCTTGTTCACTTTTTTAAGACCTGTCCACTGTGCTAACTTATAATTAAATCAGAGGTGGCTGCAATGGGGAGGTTCCCTTGTCAGTAGCGTTTTGGTCCACCTTTTTGACGCAATACGGCATAGATTCCGCATGGCGTGAGTTCTACAAGTCCTTGACAATTTTCCTTCAGTATGTAGCATCATATGTGTGCACGCAAGTCACGCAATTTCCGTAAATTACGGGTCGATGGTCTGTGGGTGCGAATGGCACCTGTTAGCACCCCATCAGGTTCGGATCAGGTGAATTTGTTGCTGAAGACATCAACTGAATTCACTGTTATCCTCCTGAAACCACTGTGGCACGTGTCTGTCCTTGTGACACGAATAGATGTCCTGCTGGAAGAGGCCATTGCCGACGGGGGGTCATGAAGTAGGGAAGGGTGCAGTTATGTTCACTTAGCCAACGGCTGTCACGGTGCATTTGATTACTACTGCGGTTCCCATGGAAGTACAGGTGAAAGTCGTCCGAAGAATAACGCTGAAGCCACCGACTTGCATCCGTTACGTGGAACGTGTTTCGAGCTCTCGTCGGTCTGCGTAATGGCGTACACAGCCGAAAATGCCAGCCGCAAGGAATTAGGACAGTTGCGGATATGGTTCCAGCTGAAATAAAATGAGACCAACGCAGACGTATGCTGTAATACAAATGCCTTATTTAAAATGCAACCCCCTCTCACATTTTACAAAAAGACATATGAACTGTATTTCTAACCGAATAGCCGCGCGGTATTACCCGAGCGGTCTGGGGCGCTACAGTCATGAACTGTGCGGCTGGTCCCGGCGGAAGTTCGAGTCCTCCCTCAGGCATGGGTGTGTGTGTTAGGTTAAGTAGTGTGTAAGGTTAGGGACTGCTGACCTTAGCAGGTAAGTCCCATAAGGTTTCACACACATATGAACATTTGGAGCATTTCATAGATCTTAATATAAATATATTGAGTTTTATCGATACAGTATTTCTGCTTGTTTCGTTTTTTTACACATCCCTTTCTCTAACCTCATTGAATAGTTCCCAAAATTTATGTAATCTAAAATTGAGCGCAATATGTTTGTTTGGAAAAAAATAAAACTGTGAATAGAAAGAGAAAACTACAAGAATTAGTTTATTCACTGCGTTTCCCGTAAACAGTCAGACACTTATTGCAGAATTATGGAGTACAGATAACACAAGATGGGTGAAACAGAACTGTCTTGGAAAATACACTTACGGATGTCAATGTAACTTTGTATGCGCACACACCATCGATGTGTACGTACTTGATTAGAGTTGCAATTCATTGTTGCAAGCAGAGTGACCACCAGAGTGCAGTAGTGTTGTCGATACTTCGTGTTGTTTCCAGTAATGGCAGGGTAAATAAGGGTGTGAAATGGGTCAGATAGTAAGCCATGGTTCGTGAAAGAGGTGTAGGTGGAGTGCACTCGTGTTAGACAGCGGTATCACCAAGTGACATTGTAAGGGATTCACTACGAGACTCCATTTGGCTGGCTGGTGGAGTCGTGAAGTTTGTGGAGCATTATGATATGACAGTGGCCTAATACTGGACAGAATGGTAATGTGACAGCAGACACACTCGTCATCGAGAATGCGGTTGTACACGAGTGACCACCGGAGCGGGGTTCGCTGAATTGGTAACCAAGCACTTCACATCATTACCTGCCATCCCGCGCCATTGGTCGGAGACAAACTGCAACCGACAAGGGAATTACATTCGCAAGTGTAGGCTCCCTTCACCACCACAATATAGACGGCTCCGACCACAAAGCTTGGACTGTGGCTAAATGGCGTTGGGCCTTGGTGCGCCTTTTCTGCCGCACCAGCTCTTTGTCACGACTATCGATTACGCAGCTGTACTACGATATTTGCCCCTGTTGTGATTTGGCGGTGGGTATCTGCGGTCGGAGAGTTGGGCGTCAGACTCGCTACGAGGCGCTAGGACGTGCTTTAGGGGCCGAAGGAGTAAAACACGCTGGCTCGCCCAGCAGCGGCGCGGCAAGTCTTCCTTGCAGGACGGTCGCGAGTTTGTGGTGCAGCTGCCTGATGTCAACTCCGAGCACTGCTCGTCGCCTTGCTTTGGTGCCTGTTCTCTCGGAGAGAAGCATACCTCGAGACAATCTCCAATAACGCTCTCCATCGAAGGTGTAAGTGGTTTTGGTGCCTTCGTTTCGTGGAACCACTGGGGTTGTAGCGACTGCCACTTGTTGGTTGGGTGCCCTAATGTGTGTGTTGTTGAAATAAGAGCAGCCGGCAAGGTGTGTGATCGCATGGAGACCAGCAGTCACTACTAACTTTAAGGAAATCAGCGCCCCCAAAAAATGTAGTAACTATAACATATTGAAGATATTAGGTCATATTCTACTTGTAATTTTCTGCATACCAAGCTTACACAATTGACAGTTACACTGCAGACCTATGCAACGAAATTAAAGTGCTCAAAACTTAGTTTTGTTGTGAAGTTGTGCACTTGAACAACGTAATATTATCTTGAAATTATTTCCATTTAATCTTTGTACACATTGTCGGCCTTAACCATATGTGCAAGTATTGTTTCATAAACTATGAGAGTTTAATACTCTGATACTATTTTACAGCATTGGATTTGTGTACAAGTCTTGGTTTAAATGTTCTACAGCATTGATATTGCTGAAAAATTTAAGTCGTTCCTATTGAAAGCACTTAATGTTTTTTTTAAACTTTTATTGTTGTTCGTTGATCTCTTAGCATATATCAATAGATGTTTGCTTGGTGTTTGTGTTTGTGTTTGTGTTCCACTTTTCCGTGAGTTGGAGAGTGTGCGAGCGGCGCCACGTTCCGCTTCGGTGCACAGAAGCTGTGACGTGCCGTCTAATGGGAAGTGACTCCCAGTTGGGCTCCGTTGTTTAGGTGTTGTTTTAAACGGCTTGTCTGCTGCTTCCGGCATTTTAAGTTAAGTCACCTTTTCCCAGAGAAGCCTGGCGTCACTGGCCATTTGATAAACATTTAACATCTCTCATGTATTTTAAAAAAAATTAAATTAGCTTGCCAGTGAATAACACTCATGCTCATAAATTAAGTATAATGGTGATACTTGATGAAACAAAGCTCTGGCGGGCGGTTTGCGGGTTTAAATCACCTCAGGGTATGACCATGTGGTGCATTTGACCTGCGGTCGTCGCACGATGGCGCTGGCAGTAGTCTACATACGCAGATGTGTGTTGGTGCATGTCAGGGTACAGTGCAGGAAGTAAGTTTGCAGACGTTTTCAGGCGTGCTAATAGTGACTGTGTGTTGAAAATGGCTCAAAGAACTTACGTTGATGACGTTATAAGGGGGGGGGGGGACAATCTTGTAAGATTCAGGTGATGGCTGATAGTAATTGAAGGAACTCCGGTGGCGAAACTTTATAACACCAACTTCCTGTGTCCTTATGTCTAACAGTACTATGGTGAATTTTGTAACCGGTAATACTCGCCCATTCCTTGCCCATCTTTGTATGAATTGTCTGTATAATGTAGGCACTACTATAACCAGCAAGGTCAGCGAAACGGTCTCCAACAAAGTATGTAGGACATCAAGGACCAGTTGCCCGCATCTCGTGGTCGTGCGGTAGCGTTCTCGCTTTCCACGCCCGGGTTCCTGGGTTCGATTCCCGGTGAGGTCAGGGATTTTCTCTGCCTCGTGATGGCTGGGTGTTGTGTGCTGTCCTTAGGTTAGTTAGGTTTAAGTAGTTCTAAGTTCTAGGGGACTGATGAGCATAGATGTTAAGTACCATAGTGCTCAGAGCTATTTGAACCATTTTTTTCAAGGAACTGTTACAATTGTTGTGGGTCAAGCAGCCTCTGGAGAGAATGGCACAGCCTAATGACACTGTTCCCAACTAGATCAGAGTTTAAATCCAGGTCAGAGGGTGTGCAACCTCATATTGATGAGTGGGCTCTTACACACAAATCTAAATTTGACTCTACTTTATAATCACTTAAATATCATTAAATACTTTATCAGTATGTCAGATTTAAATTTTGTCAGTCCTCCCTTTCTCGGTGCTTCACTTTTTTTAGCAATATATGTCATACACCTTAAAATTGGAAACCAACTTATATCGTCTGCACCTGGATGCATATGATGTAAAGTGATTTTTCTAACTAACTAACTGACCCATGGTCCTATTTACGTTACGTTTCGTAGCTACTGATAAACTTTTAGAATTAGACCACTAAATAAGAGAAACACGATTTCTGAAATTACATAAATTTTGCTTTATCTGAGCTCAAGTAGTAAAACCTTATTCTATTCATATTGAAACAATAAAAATTTATGTTCAAACTATCGATCAAACATCATTCTGTTCATATTTCTAATTCATTTTGACATTGTAATTATATGTGAAGTTATTGCCATTGTTTCTATTTTCGTAATTAATTTGAAACGTGGTTAAAAAGAAATCGCAAACTATCTGGAAGTAAAACTGATATGCTGTATGATCACTGAGCACTGAGCTCACACTGTAATTTTTATCTTTCTTTTTTCCTAGAGTAGGTCATGGCGCGTTCACAGAGACCTCAAGTCTGGTCTGCACTTTTGTTTAATTTGTAACAAGACACAATGTGTTCAAAACAAAAAGCCTACCAATGCTCATTTTGAAGTACTTCCTTTTTTAAAATTAAAACTTTACCTGCAATACGCAGGGAATGTACATCAGTGAACACTGAGCAACAATCACCAACTTTCTCCTCCGAATGCAAAAATATTTTGTTAACGCCGACCTAAATCGTGAGAAACGATCACTTTAACGGGAAATCAGAGCTCACACGGAAAGATATAGGTGTTGGTTTTTTCCGCGCACTGTACGAGATCGGAATAATAGAGAAGTATTGTGAAGTTGGTTCGATGAACACTCTGCACTTAAATGTGATTTGCAGAATATCCATGTAGATGTAGATGTAGATAACGACGGAATACAATGAACGAAAATAGTTAGTATTGGAAAAATCGTCGAATTAACCTTTTTATAAAAATTCGTTTTAAAATGGACCTGTGCTCGAAATCCACTGCCATTGAGACAGCAAATTACGCAAACATACCTAAAGTACCTGTC